>NW_026972628.1:0-85749 GCF_036711695.1 Zophobas morio
AATTTTAGCTAGAAACTGTATTTTTGTCGATTTTTATTGAATTTGAACTATATTTCAACGTTTTTTGATGGTTCTGAGCCACCAAACACACTTAAAGCATGCAGAATCGACTCAGAATAGGAAAAGGAGACGTTTAGGTCAATTTTATGCATTCTGGCGTTCGTAGATACAAGAAAACTGTTAAAATTCTTCAGAAACGTCACTTTTGAAGTGTTTTCTTGTACTTTTAAGCCACTCAGATACCCTACGGGCTCGGAAAGTGCAACGAAACCATCAAATTTTAGCTAGAAACTGTATTTTTGTCGATTTTTATTGAATTTGAACTATATTTCAAAGTTTTTTGATGGTTCTGAGCCACCAAACACACTTAAAGCATGCAGAATCGACTCAGAATAGGAAAAGGAGACGTTTAGGTCAATTTTATGCATTCTGGCGTTCGTAGAGACAAGAAAACTGTTAAAATTCTTCAGAAACGTCACTTTTGAAGTGTTTTCTTGTACTTTTAAGCCACTCAGATACCCTACGGGCTCGGAAAGTGCAGCGAAACCATCAAATTTTAGCTAGAAACTGTATTTTTGTCGATTTTTATTGAATTTGAACTATATTTCAACGTTTTTTGATGGTTCTGAGCCACCAAACACACTTAAAGCATGCAGAATCGACTCAGAATAGGAAAAGGAGACGTTTAGGTCAATTTTATGCATTCTGGCGTTCGTAGATACAAGAAAACTGTTAAAATTCTTCAGAAACGTCACTTTTGAAGTGTTTTCTTGTACTTTTAAGCCACTCAGATACCCAACGGGCTCGGAAAGTGCAACGAAACCATCAAATTTTAGCTAGAAACTGTATTTTTGTCGATTTTTATTGAATTTGAACTATATTTCAACGTTTTTTGATGGTTCTGAGCCACCAAACACACTTAAAGCATGCAGAATCGACTCAGAATAGGAAAAGGAGAAGTTTAGGTCAATTTTATGCATTCTGGCGTTCGTAGATACAAGAAAACTGTTAAAATTCTTCAGAAACGTCACTTTTGAAGTGTTTTCTTGTACTTTTAAGCCACTCAGATACCCTACGGGCTCGGAAAGTGCAACGAAACCATCAAATTTTAGCTAGAAACTGTATTTTTGTCGATTTTTATTGAATTTGAACTATATTTCAACGTTTTTTGATGGTTCTGAGCCACCAAACACACTTAAAGCATGCAGAATCGACTCAGAATAGGAAAAGGAGACGTTTAGGTCAATTTTATGCATTCTGGCGTTCGTAGATACAAGAAAACTGTTAAAATTCTTCAGAAACGTCACTTTTGAAGTGTTTTCTTGTACTTTTAAGCCACTCAGATACCCTACGGGCTCGGAAAGTGCAACGAAACCATCAAATTTTAGCTAGAAACTGTATTTTTGTCGATTTTTATTGAATTTGAACTATATTTCAAAGTTTTTTGATGGTTCTGAGCCACCAAACACACTTAAAGCATGCAGAATCGACTCAGAATAGGAAAAGGAGACGTTTAGGTCAATTTTATGCATTCTGGCGTTCGTAGATACAAGAAAACTGTTAAAATTCTTCAGAAACGTCACTTTTGAAGTGTTTTCTTGTACTTTTAAGCCACTCAGATACCCTACGGGCTCGGAAAGTGCAACGAAACCATCAAATTTTAGCTAGAAACTGTATTTTTGTCGATTTTTATTGAATTTGAACTATATTTCAACGTTTTTTGATGGTTCTGAGCCACCAAACACACTTAAAGCATGCAGAATCGACTCAGAATAGGAAAAGGAGACGTTTAGGTCAATTTTATGCATTCTGGCGTTCGTAGATACAAGAAAACTGTTAAAATTCTTCAGAAACGTCACTTTTGAAGTGTTTTCTTGTACTTTTAAGCCACTCAGATACCCTACGGGCTCGGAAAGTGCAACGAAACCATCAAATTTTAGCTAGAAACTGTATTTTTGTCGATTTTTATTGAATTTGAACTATATTTCAACGTTTTTTGATGGTTCTGAGCCACCAAACACACTTAAAGCATGCAGAATCGACTCAGAATAGGAAAAGGAGACGTTTAGGTCAATTTTATGCATTCTGGCGTTCGTAGATACAAGAAAACTGTTCAAATTCTTCAGAAACGTCACTTTTGAAGTGTTTTCTTGTACTTTTAAGCCACTCAGATACCCTACGGGCTCGGAAAGTGCAACGAAACCATCAAATTTTAGCTAGAAACTGTATTTTTGTCGATTTTTATTGAATTTGAACTATATTTCAACGTTTTTTGATGGTTCTGAGCCACCAAACACACTTAAAGCATGCAGAATCGACTCAGAATAGGAAAAGGAGACGTTTAGGTCAATTTTATGCATTCTGGCGTTCGTAGATACAAGAAAACTGTTAAAATTCTTCAGAAACGTCACTTTTGAAGTGTTTTCTTGTACTTTTAAGCCACTCAGATACCCTACGGGCTCGGAAAGTGCAACGAAACCATCAAATTTTAGCTAGAAACTGTATTTTTGTCGATTTTTATTGAATTTGAACTATATTTCAACGTTTTTTGATGGTTCTGAGCCACCAAACACACTTAAAGCATGCAGAATCGACTCAGAATAGGAAAAGGAGACGTTTAGGTCAATTTTATGCATTCTGGCGTTCGTAGATACAAGAAAACTGTTAAAATCTGAGTGGCTTAAAAGTACAAGAAAACACTTCAATAGTGACGTTTCTGAAGAATTTTAACAGTTCAATAAAAATCGACAAGAATACAGTTTCTAGCTAAAATTTGATGGTTTCGTTGCACTTTCCGAGCCTGTTGGGTATCTGAGTGGCTTAAAAGTACAAGAAAACACTTCAAAAGTGACGTTTCTGAAGAATTTTAACAGTTTTCTTGTATCTACGAACGCCAGAATGCATAAAATTGACCTAAACGTCTCCTTTTCCTATTCTGAGTCGATTCTGCATGATTTAAGTGTGTTTGGTGGCTCAGAACCATCAAAAAACGTTGAAATATAGTTCAAATTCAATAAAAATCGACAAAAATACAGTTTCTAGCTAAAATTTGATAGTTTCGTTGCACTTTCCGAGCCCGTAGGGTATCTGAGTGTCTTAAGAGTACAAGAAAACACTTCAAAAGTGACGTTTCTGAAGAATTTTAACAGTTTTCTTGTATCTACGAGCGCCAGAATGCATAAAATTGACCTAAACGTCTCCTTTTCCTATTCTGAGTCGATTCTGCATGCTTTAAGTGTGTTTGGTGGCTCAGAACCATCAAAAAACGTTGAAATATAGTTCAAATTCAATAAAAATCGACAAAAATACAGTTTCTAGCTAAAATTTGATGGTTTCGTTGCACTTTCCGAGCCCGTAGGGTATCTGAGTGGCTTAAAAGTACAAGAAAACACTTCAAAAGTGACGTTTCTGAAGAATTTTAACAGTTTTCTTGTATCTACGAACGCCAGAATTCATAAAATTGACCTAAACGTTTCGTTTTCCTATTCTGAGTCGATTCTGCATGCTTTAAGTGTGTTTGGTGGCTCAGAACCATCAAAAAACGTTGAAATATAGTTCAAATTCAATAAAAATCGACAAAAATACAGTTTCTAGCTAAAATTTGATGGTTTCGTTGCACTTTCCGAGCCCGTAGGGTATCTGAGTGGCTTAAAAGTACAAGAAAACACTTCAAAAGTGACGTTTCTGAAGAATTTTAACAGTTTTCTTGTATCTACGAACGCCAGAATGCATAAAATTGACCTAAACGTCTCCTTTTCCTATTCTGAGTCGATTCTGCATGCTCTAAGTGTGTTTGGTGGCTCAGAACCATCAAAAAACGTTGAAATATAGTTCAAATTCAATAAAAATCGACAAAAATACAGTTTCTAGCTAAAATTTGATGGTTTCGTTGCACTTTCCGAGCCCGTAGGGTATCTGAGTGGCTTAAAAGTACAAGAAAACACTTCAAAAGTGACGTTTCTGAAGAATTTTAACAGTTTTCTTGTATCTACGAACGCCAGAATGCATAAAATTGACCTAAACGTTTCGTTTTCCTATTCTGAGTCGATTCTGCATGCTTTAAGTGTGTTTGGTGGCTCAGAACCATCAAAAAACGTTGAAATATAGTTCAAATTCAATAAAAATCGACAAAAATACAGTTTCTAGCTACAATTTGATGGTTTCGTTGCACTTTCCGAGCCCGTAGGGTATCAGAGTGGCTTAAAAGTACAAGAAAACAATTCAAAAGTGACGTTTCTGGAGAATTTTAACAGTTTTCTTGTATCTACGAACGCCAGAATGCATAAAATTGACCTAAACGTCTCCTTTTCCTATTCTGAGTCGATTCTGCATGCTCTAAGTGTGTTTGGTGGCTCAGAACCATCAAAAAACGTTGAAATATAGTTCAAATTCAAAAAAAATCGACAAAAATACAGTTTCTAGCTAAAATTTGATGGTTTCGTTGCACTTTCCGAGCCCGTAGTGTATCTGAGTGGCTTAAAAGTACAAGAAAACACTTCAAAAGTGACGTTTCTGAAGAATTTTAACAGTTTTCTTGTATCTACGAACGCCAGAATGCATAAAATTGACCTAAACGTCTCCTTTTCCTATTCTGAGTCGATTCTGCATGCTTTAAGTGTGTTTGGTGGCTCAGAACCATCAAAAAACGTTGAAATATAGTTCAAATTCAATAAAAATCGACAAAAATACAGTTTCTAGCTAAAATTTGATGGTTTCGTTGCACTTTCCGAGCCCGTAGGGTATCTGAGTGGCTTAAAAGTACAAGAAAACACTTCAAAAGTGATGTTTCTGAAGAATTTTAACAGTTTTCTTGTATCTACGAACGCCAGAGTGCATAAAATTGACCTAAACGTCTCCTTTTCCTATTCTGAGTCGATTCTGCATGCTTTAAGTGTGTTTGGTGGCTCAGAACCATCAAAAAACGTTGAAATATAGTTCAAATTCAATAAAAATCGACAAAAATACAGTTTCTAGCTAAAATTTGATGGTTTCGTTGCACTTTCCGAGCCCGTAGGGTATCTGAGTGGCTTAAAAGTACAAGAAAACACTTCAAAAGTGACGTTTCTGAAGAATTTTAACAGTTTTCTTGTATCTACGAACGCCAGAATGCATAAAATTGACCTAAGCGTCTCGTTTTCCTATTCTGAGTCGATTCTGCATGCTTTAAGTGTGTTTGGTGGCTCAGAACCATCAAAAAACGTTGAAATATAGTTCAAATTCAATAAAAATCGACAAAAATACAGTTTCTAGCTACAATTTGATGGTTTCGTTGCACTTTCCGAGCCCGTAGGGTATCAGAGTGGCTTAAAAGTACAAGAAAACAATTCAAAAGTGACGTTTCTGGAGAATTTTAACAGTTTTCTTGTATCTACGAACGCCAGAATGCATAAAATTGACCTAAACGTCTCCTTTTCCTATTCTGAGTCGATTCTGCATGCTCTAAGTGTGTTTGGTGGCTCAGAACCATCAAAAAACGTTGAAATATAGTTCAAATTCAAAAAAAATCGACAAAAATACAGTTTCTAGCTAAAATTTGATGGTTTCGTTGCACTTTCCGAGCCCGTAGTGTATCTGAGTGGCTTAAAAGTACAAGAAAACACTTCAAAAGTGACGTTTCTGAAGAATTTTAACAGTTTTCTTGTATCTACGAACGCCAGAATGCATAAAATTGACCTAAACGTCTCCTTTTCCTATTCTGAGTCGATTCTGCATGCTTTAAGTGTGTTTGGTGGCTCAGAACCATCAAAAAACGTTGAAATATAGTTCAAATTCAATAAAAATCGACAAAAATACAGTTTCTAGCTAAAATTTGATGGTTTCGTTGCACTTTCCGAGCCCGTAGGGTATCTGAGTGGCTTAAAAGTACAAGAAAACACTTCAAAAGTGATGTTTCTGAAGAATTTTAACAGTTTTCTTGTATCTACGAACGCCAGAGTGCATAAAATTGACCTAAACGTCTCCTTTTCCTATTCTGAGTCGATTCTGCATGCTTTAAGTGTGTTTGGTGGCTCAGAACCATCAAAAAACGTTGAAATATAGTTCAAATTCAATAAAAATCGACAAAAATACAGTTTCTAGCTAAAATTTGATGGTTTCGTTGCACTTTCCGAGCCCGTAGGGTATCTGAGTGGCTTAAAAGTACAAGAAAACACTTCAAAAGTGACGTTTCTGAAGAATTTTAACAGTTTTCTTGTATCTACGAACGCCAGAATGCATAAAATTGACCTAAGCGTCTCGTTTTCCTATTCTGAGTCGATTCTGCATGCTTTAAGTGTGTTTGGTGGCTCAGAACCATCAAAAAACGTTGAAATATAGTTCAAATTCAATAAAAATCGACAAAAATACAGTTTCTAGCTAAAATTTGATGGTTTCGTTGCACTTTCCGAGCCCGTAGGGTATCTAAGTGGCTTAAAAGTACAAGAAAACACTTCAACAGTGACGTTTCTGAAGAATTTTAACAGTTTTCTTGTATCTACGAACGCCAGAATGCATAAAATTGACCTAAACGTCTCCTTTTCCTATTCTGAGTCGATTCTGCATGCTTTAAGTGTGTTTGGTGGCTCAGAACCATCAAAAAACGTTGAAATATAGTTCAAATTCAATAAAAATCGACAAAAATACAGTTTCTAGCTAAAATTTGATGGTTTCGTTGCACTTTCCGAGCCCGTAGGGTATCTGAGTGGCTTAAAAGTACAAGAAAACACTTCAAAAGTGACGTTTCTGAAGAATTTTAACAGTTTTCTTGTATCTACGAACGCCAGAATGCATAAAATTGACCTAAACGTCTCCTTTTCCTATTCTGAGTCGATTCTGCATACTTTAAGTGTGTTTGGTGGCTCAGAACCATCAAAAAACGTTGAAATATAGTTCAAATTCAATAAAAATCGACAAAAATACAGTTTCTAGCTAAAATTTGATGGTTTCGTTGCACTTTCCGAGCCCGTAGGGTATCTGAGTGGCTTAAAAGTACAAGAAAACACTTCAAAAGTGACGTTTCTGAAGAATTTTAACAGTTTTCTTGTATCTACGAACGCCAGAATGCATAAAATTGACCTAAACGTCTCGTTTTCCTATTCTGAGTCGATTCTGCATGCTTTAAGTGTGTTTGGTGGCTCAGAACCATCAAAAAACGTTGAAATATAGTTCAAATTCTATAAAAATCGACAAAAATACAGTTTCTAGCTAAAATTTGATGGTTTCGTTGCACTGTCCGAGCCCGTAGGGTATCTGAGTGGCTTAAAAGTACAAGAAAACACTTCAAAAGTGACGTTTCTGAAGAATTTTAACAGTTTTCTTGTATCTACGAACGCCAGAATGCATAAAATTGACCTAAACGTCTCCTTTTCCTATTCTGAGTCGATTCTGCATGCTTTAAGTGTGTTTGGTGGCTCAGAACCATCAAAAAACGTTGAAATATTGTTCAAATTCAATAAAAATCGACAAAAATACAGTTTCTAGCTAAAATTTGATGGTTTCGTTGCACTTTCCGAGCCCGTAGGGTATCTGACTGGCTTAAAAGTACAAGAAAACACTTCAAAAGTGACGTTTCTGAAGAATTTTAACAGTTTTCTTGTATCTACGAACGCTAGAATGCATAAAATTGACCTAAACGTCTCCTTTTCCTAATCTGAGTCGATTCTGCATGCTTTAAGTGTGTTTGGTGGCTCAGAACCATCAAAAAACGTTGAAATATAGTTCAAATTCAATAAAAATCGACAAAAATACAGTTTCTAGCTAAAATTTGATGGTTTCGTTGCACTTTCCGAGCCCGTAGGGTATCTGAGTGGCTTAAAAGTACAAGAAAACACTTCAAAAGTGACGTTTCTGAAGAATTTTAACAGTTTTCTTGTATCTACGAACGCCAGAATGCATAAAATAGACCTAAACGTCTCCTTTTCCTATTCTGAGTCGATTCTGCATGCTTTAAGTGTGTTTGGTGGCTCAGAACCATCAAAAAACGTTGAAATATAGTTCAAATTCAATAAAAATCGACAAAAATACAGTTTCTAGCTAAAATTTGATGGTTTCGTTGCACTTTCCGAGCCCGTAGGGTATCTGAGTGTCTTAAAAGTACAAGAAAACACTTCAAAAGTGACGTTTCTGAAGAATTTTAACAGTTTTCTTGTATCTACGAACGCCAGAATGCATAAAATTGACCTAAACGTCTCGTTTTCCTATTCTGAGTCGATTCTGCATGCTTTAAGTGTGTTTGGTGGCTCAGAACCATCAAAAAACGTTGAAATATAGTTCAAATTCAATAAAAATCGACAAAAATACAGTTTCTAGCTAAAATTTGATGGTTTCGTTGCACTTTCCGAGCCCGTAGGGTATCTGAGTGGCTTAAAAGTACAAGAAAACACTTCAAAAGTGACGTTTCTGAAGAATTTTAACAGTTTTCTTGTATCTACGAACGCCAGGATGCATAAAATTGACCTAAACGTCTCCTTTTCCTATTCTGAGTCGATTCTGCATGCTTTAAGTGTGTTTGGTGGCTCAGAACCATCAAAAAACGTTGAAATATAGTTCAAATTCAATAAAAATCGACAAAAATACAGTTTCTAGCTAAAATTTGATGGTTTCTTTGCACTTTCCGAGCCCGTAGGGTATCTGAGTGGCTTAAAAGTACAAGAAAACACTTCAAAAGTGACGTTTCTGAAGAATTTTAACAGTTTTCTTGTATCTACGAACGCCAGAATGCATAAAATTGACCTAAACGTCTCCTTTTCCTATTCTGAGTCGATTCTGCATGCTTTAAGTGTGTGTGGTGGCTCAGAACCATCAAAAAACTTTGAAATATAGTTCAAATTCAATAAAAATCGACAAAAATACAGTTTCTAGCTAAAATTTGATGGTTTCGTTGCACTTTCCGAGCCCGTAGGGTATCTGAGTGGCTTAAAAGTACAAGAAAACACTTCAAAAGTGACGTTTCTGAAGAATTTTAACAGTTTTCTTGTATCTACGAACGCCAGAATGCATAAAATTGACCTGAACGTCTCCTTTTTCTATTCTGAGTCGATTCTGCATGCTTTAAGTGTGTTTGGTGGCTCAGAACCATCAAAAAACGTTGAAATATAGTTCAAATTCAATAAAAATCGACAAAAATACAGTTTCTAGCTAAAATTTGATGGTTTCGTTGCACTTTCCGAGCCCGTAGTGTATCTGAGTGGCTTAAAAGTACAAGAAAACACTTCAAAATTGACGTTTCTGAAGAATTTTAACAGTTTTCTTGTATCTACGAACGCCAGAATGCTTAAAATTGACCTAAACGTCTCCTTTTCCTATTCTGAGTCGATTCTGCATGCTTTAAGTGTGTTTGGTGGCTCAGAACCATCAAAAAACGTTGAAATATAGTTCAAATTCAATAAAAATCGACAAAAATACAGTTTCTAGCTAAAATTTGATGGTTTCGTTGCACTTTCCGAGCCCGTTGGGTATCTGAGTGGCTTAAAAGTACAAGGAAACACTTCAAAAGTGACGTTTCTGAAGAATTTTAACAGTTTTCTTGTATCTACGAACGCCAGAATGCATAAAATTGACCTAAACGTCTCCTTTTCCTATTCTGAGTCGATTCTGCATGCTTTAAGTGTGTTTGGTGGTTCAGAACCATCAAAAAACGTTGAAATATAGTTCAAATTCAATAAAAATCGACAAAAATACAGTTTCTAGCTAAAATTTGATGGTTTCGTTGCACTTTCCGAGCCCGTTGGGTATCTGAGTGGCTTAAAAGTACAAGAAAACACTTCAAAAGTGACGTTTCTGAAGAATTTTAACAGTTTTCTTGTATCTACGAACGCCAGAATGCATAAAATTGACCTAAACGTCTCCTTTTCCTATTCTGAGTCGATTCTGCATGCTTTAAGTGTGTTTGGTGGCTCAGAACCATCAAAAAGGGTTGAAATATAGTTCAAATTCAATAAAAATCGACAAAAATACAGTTTCTAGCTAAAATTTGATGGTTTCGTTGCACTTTCCGAGCCCGTAGGGTATCTGACTGGCTTAAAAGTACAAGAAAACACTTCAAAAGTGACGTTTCTGAAGAATTTTAACAGTTTTCTTGTATCTACGAACGCCAGAATGCATAAAATTGACCTAAACGTCTCCTTTTCCTATTCTGAGTCGATTCTGCATGCTTTAAGTGTGTTTGGTGGCTCAGAACCATCAAAAAACGTTGAAATATAGTTCAAATTCAATAAAAATCGACAAAAATACAGTTTCTAGCTAAAATTTGATGGTTTCGTTGCACTTTCCGAGCCCGTAGGGTATCTGAGTGGCTTAAAAGTACAAGAAAACACTTCAAAAGTGACGTTTCTGAAGAATTTTAACAGTTTTCTTGTATCTACGAACGCCAGAATGCATAAAATTGACCTAAACGTCTCCTTTTCCTATTCTGAGTCGATTCTGCATGCTTTAAGTGTGTTTGGTGGCTCAGAACCATCAAAAAACGTTGAAATATTGTTCAAATTCAATAAAAATCGACAAAAATACAGTTTCTAGCTAAAATTTGATGGTTTCGTTGCACTTTCCGAGCCCGTAGGGTATCTGAGTGGCTTAAAAGTACAAGAAAACACTTCAAAAGTGACGTTTCTGAAGAATTTTAACAGTTTTCTTGTATCTACGAACGCCAGAATGCATAAAATTGACCTGAACGTCTCCTTTTTCTATTCTGAGTCGATTCTGCATGCTTTAAGTGTGTTTGGTGGCTCAGAACCATCAAAAAACGTTGAAATATAGTTCAAATTCAATAAAAATCGACAAAAATACAGTTTCTAGCTAAAATTTGATGGTTTCGTTGCACTTTCCGAGCCCGTAGGGTATCTGAGTGGCTTAAAAGTACAAGAAAACACTTCAAAATTGACGTTTCTGAAGAATTTTAACAGTTTTCTTGTATCTACGAACGCCAGAATGCTTAAAATTGACCTAAACGTCTCCTTTTCCTATTCTGAGTCGATTCTGCATGCTTTAAGTGTGTTTGGTGGCTCAGAACCATCAAAAAACGTTGAAATATAGTTCAAATTCAATAAAAATCGACAAAAATACAGTTTCTAGCTAAAATTTGATGGTTTCGTTGCACTTTCCGAGCCCGTTGGGTATCTGAGTGGCTTAAAAGTACAAGGAAACACTTCAAAAGTGACGTTTCTGAAGAATTTTAACAGTTTTCTTGTATCTACGAACGCCAGAATGCATAAAATTGACCTAAACGTCTCCTTTTCCTATTCTGAGTCGATTCTGCATGCTTTAAGTGTGTTTGGTGGCTCAGAACCATCAAAAAACGTTGAAATATAGTTCAAATTCAATAAAAATCGACAAAAATACAGTTTCTAGCTAAAATTTGATGGTTTCGTTGCACTTTCCGAGCCCGTAGGGTATCTGAGTGGCTTAAAAGTACAAGAAAACACTTCAAAAGTGACGTTTCTGAAGAATTTTAACAGTTTTCTTGTATCTACGAACGCCAGAATGCATAAAATTGACCTAAACGTCTCCTTTTCCTATTCTGAGTCGATTCTGCATGCTTTAAGTGTGTTTGGTGGCTCAGAACCATCAAAAAGGGTTGAAATATAGTTCAAATTCAATAAAAATCGACAAAAATACAGTTTCTAGCTAAAATTTGATGGTTTCGTTGCACGAATATCCAAGATGGCGAACGGCGAAACGCATGTTAATACAACGCTCTGCGGAAAATGTAAAATTAAAGTGATAAATGCAGTTACATGTAAAACGTGTTTACAACGTTTTCACTACAGTTGTGCAAAGTTAATGAAAAATATTTGTATTGTGGACGAAAAAAGTGTTGTTTGTTGTGGGGCGAAGAATTCATCAGCTACTACTGAAACTGTCATCAATAGTGAAACACCCGATATTCAGATAATTGATGAACCAATTAAATGGGATGAAGTAAGTCCGCACTTATTCAAGTACATCATCGATAGTAAAGATGCATTAATTGCATCTCTGAGAAATGAAATATCACTGTTAAATCAACAAGTGGATATAATGAAAAACAATCTACAACCTTGCCAATTAATACCGAAACCAGAAAAAAAAGTTAATCAGAACATCGATGATAACCCGAAAACGGAAAAACAGCTGACCGCTAAACATAAGGGAGATACAAGAACTTCAAAATTCGGAAATCAGAACAATCTCGACAAAAACACCACCGAAATTACCATCGACAAACCGGAAAAAGGGAGAAATAATGATGGAAATAATCAGGAATGGATTATACCAAAAAAAAAGAAGAATAAACCGCAACCCATCGTAGGCAGTTCCACTTCATCCGCAGGTCTTCTGAAAGCTGCTCCTAAAAAGGCCCATATACATATCTATAGATTGATGCCAGATACAAGTTTGGAGGAAGTCATGAATCACATTAAACCCCAAGCACCGGAGGCTACGGTCCAAAAGCTAAATTCTAGGCACCCTGAAAACTACTCATCATTTCAAGTTACTGTTGATTACGAAAATAGGGAATCAGTAATGGACCCGGGTATCTGGCCAACTGGAACACGACTAAATAGGTTTTTTCATCTAAGGCAGAACATAAAACCATCGACTTAAGTAAACAGTATCAATTGCTAAATATATTAGTAATAAATACTCAGTCAATTAAATCAAAAATTTTAGAGTTAGAAGCATTTCTTATAGACAAAAATTTTTCACTACTGGGAATAACGGAACATTGGTTGAACAACATAGAGGCTGAATGTTTACAAATAGGAAGCTTCTCAACGGCATCATATTTTGCAAGAAGTGCAAGAACCGCTTCTCAATATGGAGGATCTTTAGTTCTGCAACACGAAGGATTACGGTCAATACCTATTGAATTGTGTAAGAAATTTTCTATAGAAAATCATATTGAAATCTGTGGTATACATCTGACAGATAGTAATATTTTCTTTATTAATATTTATCGACCACCATCGGGCGAATTGGAGTGCTTTTTCACCAATCTTAGTTTTTTGCTTCATCACATAAATGTGTTGAAAAACAATGTCTTAATTGCGGGTGATTTTAACGTTAATTTTCTTTGTGATAATAATTTATCAACCCAAGTTTGTGATTTTATGGCTTGCTACAATTTAATAAAACTCGTACATTTTCCCACAAGAAAGTTAAATTGCCTGGATAATATTTTCACAAATATTAATATTGATTATTGCAAAACTAGTCCATTAGATTTAGCATTATCTGATCACACAGGAATAAAACTGGAAATGTCCATTTTAAAAGGTACTTCACCAAATATTGACTTAATAAGAACACATAGGCCAATAACAAAAGTTGGAAAAAACATACTGTTTAATTTACTTTCAAATAGTGACTGGAGGTTTATTGAAAGTCAGGAAATTGATGTTAACGCTAAATTTAGTAAATTTATAGAAATTATATGTACTAGTATGACTATTGCTTTTCCTGAAAAAACTATAAATTTAAGAAGTAGATCCAAATGGTTTGACAATGACTTAAAAGCTATGAGAGATACTCTCAAATTTTTAAATAATTTGGACAAAATTATAAATTCTTCTGAAACAAGGAAAGCAAGAAACAATTATAGGAAGATTTACCGTCAACAAATTAGGCTTAAAAAAATTCACAGTAACAAAAAAATTATTGACACGGCTAACAACAAATCAAAAGTCATGTGGCGAATTATCAAAGATAGTACCAACAAATTATCTAGTCATAAAATAAAAACAAATAGTAACTGTGATATATCCTGTGATGATTTTAATATATATTTTAGTACTGTAGCTTCTAACCTAGTAAAAAATTTGCCTGATAACTGTGATGACCCATTGTACCTAATGTCTGACTGTGATAATAGTGTGATAAGTGATTGTAATGTCCCGACTCATTTTACTTTTTCTGAAATATCTGGTATCCTGGTTCGAGATGTAATAGATAGTTTAAAACCTAGTAATTCACTTGACATATTCGGACTTAATGTAACTATAATTAAATATATAAAAAATTTACTGATATCGCCATTAACCAAATTAATTAACTTATGCATTAGAAATTCTATCTTCCCAAAGTGTTTAAAAACAGGTGTCATTATTCCTATCCATAAAAATGGTGATAGTAGTAAACCTAGTAATTACCGACCAATAGCATTACTACCAGTTTTTTCCAAAATATTGGAAAAAATTCTGTGCAATCAATTAAATTCCTTTTTGGAAGATAATAAATTAATTTCTCCAGTTCAATATGGATTTAGGAAAGGCCAGTCCACTACTGATGCAATACTGGCATTAACTGATACAGTCAGTAAGTGTTTGGAAAAGGGTGAAGTAGGCATGGCATCGTTTTTAGATCTGACAAAGGCTTTTGACTGCGTTTTGCATGAAATACTAATAATGAAACTATGTAAGTATAACTTACATCCCACCTCTTGTCAGTTAATTTCATCTTTTTTGGAAGAGCGTTGGCAAATTGTAAGAAACGGGTCTGCAAACTCTGCAAGCCTCCCCATTACACACGGTGTACCTCAGGGCTCAGTATTGGGCCCCCTACTGTTTCTAATCTACATCAATGACTTTCCGGGATATTTGCAGACTCGCTCATTACTTTTTGCCGATGATACAACCATTTTAACAGTAGGTAAAAACATTGCTGAGACAATTTGTATCCATGAAAGGGCGCAGTCGAGAGCTACGCGTTGGTTCCACAGCAATAAGTTAACAACTAACGAAAACAAATGCATTAATATGTTATTCAGTCTAAAAAAAGAAGAAATACCTGAAGAATACTCAGAGTCCACTAAATTCCTGGGTTTGCACATTGATCGCCAGTTAACTTGGAATGATCATGGGAAAATAGTTGCCGATAAATTGTGTAAAAATATTTTTGTACTACGACACCTCTATAACCAACTTCCCCTTGAAACTTTGAGAGTAGCCTATTTTGCCCTTATCCAAGC
The DNA here is from genome assembly GCF_036711695.1 of Zophobas morio. Lineage (NCBI taxonomy): Eukaryota > Metazoa > Arthropoda > Insecta > Coleoptera > Tenebrionidae > Zophobas > Zophobas morio. The sequence continues at coordinate 14,921 of NW_026972628.1, forward strand.
ACAGTTGTCATATGGTCTATTGATTTGGGGTCACTCGAGCTCAAGACACCGAATATTTGGTCTACAGCGTAAAGCTGTTAGAGTTTTAGGTGGTTTAAAATATCGCGACGATTGTAAGGACCACTTCAAACGTTTTAAAATTATGACTTTACCCTCGCTTTATATCTTCCATTGTTTGATTTATGTGAAGTCTAATTTAACCGTTTATAAGACACACCGCGATGTCCATACCTATAATACGCGTCATAATACAGATTTGTGTTTGAAAAATTTGAGATTAACAAAATCTCGGACAGGTACCGAATATTTTGGAATAAAGTTTTTTAACATGTTACCCGTTGCAATACAAAATTCGCCATTTACACATTTTAAAACGACAATAAAACATTACTTGACATGCAAAGCTTTTTACAGTGTTGAAGAATTTTGTAATGACAAAATATTTTAGACTTAATTTAAATTTGAATTCAATATTATAAATTGTAAACTGACATGTGCACAAACAATAGTGATGTATTGTAATTAAGGCACTAATAAACATTATTATTATTATTATTACTTTCCGAGCCCGTAGGGTATCTGACTGGCTTAAAAGTACAAGAAAACACTTCAAAAGTGACGTTTCTGAAGAATTTTAACAGTTTTCTTGTATCTACGAACGCCAGAATGCATAAAATTGACCTAAACGTCTCCTTTTCCTATTCTGAGTCGATTCTGCATGCTTTAAGTGTGTTTGGTGGCTCAGAACCATCAAAAAACGTTGAAATATAGTTCAAATTCAATAAAAATCGACAAAAATACAGTTTCTAGCTAAAATTTGATGGTTTCGTTGCACTTTCCGAGCCCGTAGGGTATCTGAGTGGCTTAAAAGTACAAGAAAACACTTCAAAAGTGACGTTTCTGAAGAATTTTAACAGTTTTCTTGTATCTACGAACGCCAGAATGCATAAAATTGACCTAAACGTCTCCTTTTCCTATTCTGAGTCGATTCTGCATGCTTTAAGTGTGTTTGGTGGCTCAGAACCATCAAAAAACGTTGAAATATAGTTCAAATTCAATAAAAATCGACAAAAATACAGTTTCTAGCTAAAATTTGATGGTTTCGTTGCACTTTCCGAGCCCGTAGGGTATCTGACTGGCTTAAAAGTACAAGAAAACACTTCAAAAGTGACGTTTCTGAAGAATTTTAACAGTTTTCTTGTATCTACGAACGCCAGAATGCATAAAATTGACCTAAACGTCTCCTTTTCCTATTCTGAGTCGATTCTGCATGCTTTAAGTGTGTTTGGTGGCTCAGAACCATCAAAAAACGTTGAAATATAGTTCAAATTCAATAAAAATCGACAAAAATACAGTTTCTAGCTAAAATTTGATGGTTTCGTTGCACTTTCCGAGCCCGTAGGGTATCTGAGTGGCTTAAAAGTACAAGAAAACACTTCAAAAGTGACGTTTCTGAAGAATTTTAACAGTTTTCTTGTATCTACGAACGCCAGAATGCATAAAATTGACCTAAACGTCTCCTTTTCCTATTCTGAGTCGATTCTGCATGCTTTAAGTGTGTTTGGTGGCTCAGAACCATCAAAAAACGTTGAAATATAGTTCAAATTCAATAAAAATCGACAAAAATACAGTTTCTAGCTAAAATTTGATGGTTTCGTTGCACTTTCCGAGCCCGTAGGGTATCTGAGTGGCTTAAAAGTACAAGAAAACACTTCAAAAGTGACGTTTCTGAAGAATTTTAACAGTTTTCTTGTATCTACGAACGCCAGAATGCATAAAATTGACCTAAACGTCTCCTTTTCCTATTCTGAGTCGATTCTGCATGCTTTAAGTGTGTTTGGTGGCTCAGAACCATCAAAAAACGTTGAAATATTGTTCAAATTCAATAAAAATCGACAAAAATACAGTTTCTAGCTAAAATTTGATGGTTTCGTTGCACTTTCCGAGCCCGTAGGGTATCTGAGTGGCTTAAAAGTACAAGAAAACACTTCAAAAGTGACGTTTCTGAAGAATTTTAACAGTTTTCTTGTATCTACGAACGCCAGAATGCATAAAATTGACCTAAACGTCTCGTTTTCCTATTCTGAGTCGATTCTGCATGCTTTAAGTGTGTTTGGTGGCTCAGAACCATCAAAAAACGTTGAAATATAGTTCAAATTCAATAAAAATCGACAAAAATACAGTTTCTAGCTAAAATTTGATGGTTTCGTTGCACTTTCCGAGCCCGTAGGGTATCTGAGTGGCTTAAAAGTACAAGAAAACACTTCAAAAGTGACGTTTCTGAAGAATTTTAACAGTTTTCTTGTATCTACGAACGCCAGGATGCATAAAATTGACCTAAACGTCTCCTTTTCCTATTCTGAGTCGATTCTGCATGCTTTAAGTGTGTTTGGTGGCTCAGAACCATCAAAAAACGTTGAAATATAGTTCAAATTCAATAAAAATCGACAAAAATACAGTTTCTAGCTAAAATTTGATGGTTTCGTTGCACTTTCCGAGCCCGTTGGGTATCTGAGTGGCTTAAAAGTACAAGGAAACACTTCAAAAGTGACGTTTCTGAAGAATTTTAACAGTTTTCTTGTATCTACGAACGCCAGAATGCATAAAATTGACCTAAACGTCTCCTTTTCCTATTCTGAGTCGATTCTGCATGCTTTAAGTGTGTTTGGTGGCTCAGAACCATCAAAAAACGTTGAAATATAGTTCAAATTCAATAAAAATCGACAAAAATACAGTTTCTAGCCAAAATTTGATGGTTTCGTTGCACTTTCCGAGCCCGTAGGGTATCTGAGTGGCTTAAAAGTACAAGAAAACACTTCAAAAGTGACGTTTCTGAAGAATTTTAACAGTTTTCTTGTATCTACGAACGCCAGAATGCATAAAATTGACCTAAACGTCTCCTTTTCCTATTCTGAGTCGATTCTGCATGCTTTAAGTGTGTTTGGTGGCTCAGAACCATCAAAAAACGTTGAAATATAGTTCAAATTCAATAAAAATCGACAAAAATACAGTTTCTAGCTAAAATTTGATGGTTTCGTTGCACTTTCCGAGCCCGTAGGGTATCTGACTGGCTTAAAAGTACAAGAAAACACTTCAAAAGTGACGTTTCTGAAGAATTTTAACAGTTTTCTTGTATCTACGAACGCCAGAATGCATAAAATTGACCTAAACGTCTCCTTTTCCTATTCTGAGTCGATTCTGCATGCTTTAAGTGTGTTTGGTGGCTCAGAACCATCAAAAAACGTTGAAATATAGTTCAAATTCAATAAAAATCGACAAAAATACAGTTTCTAGCTAAAATTTGATGGTTTCGTTGCACTTTCCGAGCCCGTAGGGTATCTGACTGGCTTAAAAGTACAAGAAAACACTTCAAAAGTGACGTTTCTGAAGAATTTTAACAGTTTTCTTGTATCTACGAACGCTAGAATGCATAAAATTGACCTAAACGTCTCCTTTTCCTATTCTGAGTCGATTCTGCATGCTTTAAGTGTGTTTGGTGGCTCAGAACCATCAAAAAACGTTGAAATATAGTTCAAATTCAATAAAAATCGACAAAAATACAGTTTCTAGCTAAAATTTGATGGTTTCGTTGCACTTTCCGAGCCCGTAGGGTATCTGAGTGGCTTAAAAGTACAAGAAAACACTTCAAAAGTGACGTTTCCGAAGAATTTTAACAGTTTTCTTGTATCTACGAACGCCAGAATGCATAAAATTGACCTAAACGTCTCCTTTTCCTATTCTGAGTCGATTCTGCATGCTTTAAGTGTGTTTGGTGGCTCAGAACCATCAAAAAACGTTGAAATATAGTTCAAATTCAATAAAAATCGACAAAAATACAGTTTCTGGCTAAAATTTGATGGTTTCGTTGCACTTTCCGAGCCCGTAGGGTATCTGAGTGGCTTAAAAGTACAAGAAAACACTTCAAAAGTGACGTTTCTGAAGAATTTTAACAGTTTTCTTGTATCTACGAACGCCAGAATGCATAAAATTGACCTAAACGTCTCCTTTTCCTATTCTGAGTCGATTCTGCATGCTTTAAGTGTGTTTGGTGGCTCAGAACCATCAAAAAACGTTGAAATATAGTTCAAATTCAATAAAAATCGACAAAAATACAGTTTCTAGCTAAAATTTGATGGTTTCGTTGCACTTTCCGAGCCCGTAGGGTATCTGACTGGCTTAAAAGTACAAGAAAACACTTCAAAAGTGACGTTTCTGAAGAATTTTAACAGTTTTCTTGTATCTACGAACGCCAGAATGCATAAAATTGACCTAAACGTCTCCTTTTCCTATTCTGAGTCGATTCTGCATGCTTTAAGTGTGTTTGGTGGCTCAGAACCATCAAAAAACGTTGAAATATAGTTCAAATTCAATAAAAATCGACAAAAATACAGTTTCTAGCTAAAATTTGATGGTTTCGTTGCACTTTCCGAGCCCGTAGGGTATCTGACTGGCTTAAAAGTACAAGAAAACACTTCAAAAGTGACGTTTCTGAAGAATTTTAACAGTTTTCTTGTATCTACGAACGCCAGAATGCATAAAATTGACCTAAACGTCTCCTTTTCCTATTCTGAGTCGATTCTGCATGCTTTAAGTGTGTTTGGTGGCTCAGAACCATCAAAAAACGTTGAAATATAGTTCAAATTCAATAAAAATCGACAAAAATACAGTTTCTAGCTAAAATTTGATGGTTTCGTTGCACTTTCCGAGCCCGTAGGGTATCTGAGTGGCTTAAAAGTACAAGAAAACACTTCAAAAGTGACGTTTCTGAAGAATTTTAACAGTTTTCTTGTATCTACGAACGCCAGAATGCATAAAATTGACCTAATCGTCTCCTTTTCCTAATCTGAGTCGATTCTGCATGCTTTAAGTGTGTTTGGTGGCTCAGAACCATCAAAAAACGTTGAAATATAGTTCAAATTCAATAAAAATCGACAAAAATACAGTTTCTAGCTAAAATTTGATGGTTTCGTTGCCCTTTCCGAGCCCGTAGGATATCTGAGTGGCTTAAAAGTACAAGAAAACACTTCAAAAGTGACGTTTCTGAAGAATTTTAACAGTTTTCTTGTATCTACGAACGCCAGAATGCATAAAATTGACCTAAACGTCTCGTTTTCCTATTCTGAGTCGATTCTGCATGCTTTAAGTGTGTTTGGTGGCTCAGAACCATCAAAAAACGTTGAAATATAGTTCAAATTCAATAAAAATCGACAAAAATACAGTTTCTAGCTAAAATTTGATGGTTTCGTTGCACTTTCCGAGCCCGTAGGGTATCTGAGTGGCTTAAAAGTACAAGAAAACACTTCAAAAGTGACGTTTCTGAAGAATTTTAACAGTTTTCTTGTATCTACGAACGCCAGAATGCATAAAATTGACCTAAACGTCTCCTTTTCCTATTCTGAGTCGATTCTGCATGCTTTAAGTGTGTATGGTGGCTCAGAACCATCAAAAAACGTTGAAATATAGTTCAAATTCAATAAAAATCGACAAAAATACAGTTTCTAGCTAAAATTTGATGGTTTCGTTGCACTTTCCGAGCCCGTAGGGTATCTGAGTGGCTTAAAAGTACAAGAAAACACTTCAAAAGTGACGTTTCTGAAGAATTTTAACAGTTTTCTTGTATCTACGAACGCCAGAATGCATAAAATGGACCTAAACGTCTCCTTTTCCTATTCTGAGTCGATTCTGCATGCTTTAAGTGTGTTTGGTGGCTCAGAACCATCAAAAAACGTTGAAATATAGTTCAAATTCAATAAAAATCGACAAAAATACAGTTTCTAGCTAAAATTTGATGGTTTCGTTGCACTTTCCGAGCCCGTAGGGTATCTGAGTGGCTTAAAAGTATAAGAAAACACTTCAAAAGTGACGTTTCTGAAGAATTTTAACAGTTTTCTTGTATCTACGAACGCCAGAATGCATAAAATTGACCTAAACGTCTTCTTTTCCTATTCTGAGTCGACTCTGCATGCTTTAAGTGTGTTTGGTGGCTCAGAACCATCAAAAAACGTTGAAATATAGTTCAAATTCAATAAAAATCGACAAAAATACAGTTTCTAGCTAAAATTTGATGGTTTCGTTGCACTTTCCGAGCCCGTAGGGTATCTGAGTGGCTTAAAAGTACAAGGAAACACTTCAAAAGTGACGTTTCTGAAGAATTTTAACAGTTTTCTTGTATCTACGAACGCCAGAATGCATAAAATTGACCTAAACGTCTCCTTTTCCTATTCTGAGTCGATTCTGCATGCTTTAAGTGTGTATGGTGGCTCAGAACCATCAAAAAACGTTGAAATATAGTTCAAATTCAATAAAAATCGACAAAAATACAGTTTCTAGCTAAAATTTGATGGTTTCGTTGCACTTTCCGAGCCCGTTGGGTATCTGAGTGGCTTAAAAGTACAAGAAAACACTTCAAAAGTGACGTTTCTGAAGAATTTTAACAGTTTTCTTGTATCTACGAACGCCAGAATGCATAAAATTGACCTAAACGTCTCCTTTTCCTATTCTGAGTCGATTCTGCATGCTTTAAGTGTGTTTGGTGGCTCAGAACCATCAAAAAACGTTGAAATATAGTTCAAATTCAATAAAAATCGACAAAAATACAGTTTCTAGCTAAAATTTGATGGTTTCGTTGCACTTTCCGAGCCCGTAGGGTATCTGAGTGGCTTAAAAGTACAAGAAAACACTTCAAAAGTGACGTTTCTGAAGAATTTTAACAGTTTTCTTGTATCTACGAACGCCAGAATGCATAAAATTGACCTAAATGTCTCCTTTTCCTATTCTGAGTCGATTCTGCATGCTTTAAGTGTGTTTGGTGGCTCAGAACCATCAAAAAACTTTGAGATATAGTTCAAATTCAATAAAAATCGACAAAAATACAGTTTCTAGCTAAAATTTGATGGTTTCGTTGCACTTTCCGAGCCCGTAGGGTATCTGAGTGGCTTAAAAGTACAAGAAAACACTTCAAAAGTGACGTTTCTGAAGAATTTTAACAGTTTTCTTGTATCTACGAACGCCAGAATGCATAAAATTGACCTAAACGTCTCCTTTTCCTATTCTGAGTCGATTCTGCATGCTTTAAGTGTGTTTGGTGGCTCAGAACCATCAAAAAACGTTGAAATATAGTTCAAATTCAATAAAAATCGACAAAAATACAGTTTCTAGCTAAAATTTGATGGTTTCGTTGCACTTTCCGAGCCCGTTGGGTATCTGAGTGGCTTAAAAGTACAAGAAAACACTTCAAAAGTGACGTTTCTGAAGAATTTTAACAGTTTTCTTGTATCTACGAACGCCAGAATGCATAAAATTGACCTAAATGTCTCCTTTTCCTATTCTGAGTCGATTCTGCATGCTTTAAGTGTGTTTGGTGGCTCAGAACCATCAAAAAACGTTGAAATATAGTTCAAATTCAATAAAAATCGACAAAAATACAGTTTCTAGCTAAAATTTGATGGTTTCGTTGCACTTTCCGAGCCCGTAGGGTATCTGAGTGGCTTAAAAGTACAAGAAAACACTTCAAAAGTGACGTTTCTGAAGAATTTTAACAGTTTTCTTGTATCTACGAACGCCAGAATGCATAAAATTGACCTAAACGTCTCCTTTTCCTATTCTGAGTCGATTCTGCATGCTTTAAGTGTGTTTGGTGGCTCAGAACCATCAAAAAACATTGAAATATAGTTCAAATTCAATAAAAATTGTCAAAAATACAGTTTCTAGCTAAAATTTGATGGTTTCGTTGCACTTTCCGAGCCCGTAGGGTATCTGAGTGGCTTAAAAGTACAAGAAAACACTTCAAAAGTGACGTTTCTGAAGAATTTTAACAGTTTTCTTGTATCTACGAACGCCAGAATGCATAAAATTGACCTAAACGTCTCCTTTTCCTATTCTGAGTCGATTCTGCATGCTTTAAGTGTGTTTGGTGGCTCAGAACCATCAAAAAATGTTGAAATATAGTTCAAATTCAATAAAAATCGACAAAAATACAGTTTCTAGCTAAAATTTGATGGTTTCGTTGCACTTTCCGAGCCCGTAGGGTATCTGAGTGGCTTAAAAGTACAAGAAAACACTTCAAAAGTGACGTTTCTGAAGAATTTTAACAGTTTTCTTGTATCTACGAACGCCAGAATGCATAAAATTGACCTAAACGTCTCCTTTTCCTATTCTGAGTCGATTCTGCATGCTTTAAGTGTGAATGGTGGCTCAGAACCATCAAAAAACGTTGAAATATAGTTCAAATTCAATAAAAATCGACAAAAATACAGTTTCTAGCTAAAATTTGATGGTTTCGTTGCACTTTCCGAGCCCGTAGGGTATCTGAGTGGCTTAAAAGTACAAGAAAACACTTCAAAAGTGACGTTTCTGAAGAATTTTAACAGTTTTCTTGTATCTACGAACGCCAGAATGCATAAAATTGACCTAAACGTCTCCTTTTCCTATTCTGAGTCGATTCTGCATGCTTTAAGTGTGTTTGGTGGCTCAGAACCATCAAAAAACGTTGAAATATAGTTCAAATTCAATAAAAATCGACAAAAATACAGTTTCTAGCTAAAATTTGATGGTTTCGTTGCACTTTCCGAGCCCGTAGGGTATCTGAGTGGCTTAAAAGTACAAGAAAACACTTCAAAAGTGACGTTTCTGAAGAATTTTAACAGTTTTCTTGTATCTACGAACGCCAGAATGCATAAAATTGACCTAAACGTCTCCTTTTCCTATTCTGAGTCGATTCTGCATGCTTTAAGTGTGTTTGGTGGCTCAGAACCATCAAAAAACGTTGAAATATAGTTCAAATTCAATAAAAATCGACAAAAATACAGTTTCTAGCTAAAATTTGATGGTTTCGTTGCACTTTCCGAGCCCGTTGGGTATCTGAGTGGCTTAAAAGTACAAGAAAACACTTCAAAAGTGACGTTTCTGAAGAATTTTAACAGTTTTCTTGTATCTACGAACGCCAGAATGCATAAAATTGACCTAAACGTCTCCTTTTCCTATTCTGAGTCGATTCTGCATGCTTTAAGTGTGTTTGGTGGCTCAGAACCATCAAAAAACATTGAAATATAGTTCAAATTCAATAAAAATCGACAAAAATACAGTTTCTAGCTAAAATTTGATGGTTTCGTTGCACTTTCCGAGCCCGTAGGGTATCTGAGTGGCTTAAAAGTACAAGAAAACACTTCAAAAGTGACGTTTCTGAAGAATTTTAACAGTTTTCTTGTATCTACGAACGCCAGAATGCATAAAATTGACCTAAATGTCTCCTTTTCCTATTCTGAGTCGATTCTGCATGCTTTAAGTGTGTTTGGTGGCTCAGAACCATCAAAAAACGTTGAAATATAGTTCAAATTCAATAAAAATCGACAAAAATACAGTTTCTAGCTAAAATTTGATGGTTTCGTTGCACTTTCCGAGCCCGTAGGGTATCTGAGTGGCTTAAAAGTACAAGAAAACACTTCAAAAGTGACGTTTCTGAAGAATTTTAACAGTTTTCTTGTATCTACGAACGCCAGAATGCATAAAATTGACCTAAACGTCTCCTTTTCCCATTCTGAGTCGATTCTGCATGCTTTAAGTGTGTTTGGTGGCTCAGAACCATCAAAAAACGTTGAAATATAGTTCAAATTCAATAAAAATCGACAAAAATACAGTTTCTAGCTAAAATTTGATGGTTTCGTTGCACTTTCCGAGCCCGTTGGGTATCTGAGTGGCTTAAAAGTACAAGAAAACACTTCAAAAGTGACGTTTCTGAAGAATTTTAACAGTTTTCTTGTATCTACGAACGCCAGAATGCATAAAATTGACCTAAATGTCTCCTTTTCCTATTCTGAGTCGATTCTGCATGCTTTAAGTGTGTTTGGTGGCTCAGAACCATCAAAAAACGTTGAAATATAGTTCAAATTCAATAAAAATCGACAAAAATACAGTTTCTAGCTAAAATTTGATGGTTTCGTTGCACTTTCCGAGCCCGTAGGGTATCTGAGTGGCTTAAAAGTACAAGAAAACACTTCAAAAGTGACGTTTCTGAAGAATTTTAACAGTTTTCTTGTATCTACGAACGCCAGAATGCATAAAATTGACCTAAACGTCTCCTTTTCCTATTCTGAGTCGATTCTGCATGCTTTAAGTGTGTTTGGTGGCTCAGAACCATCAAAAAACGTTGAAATATAGTTCAAATTCAATAAAAATCGACAAAAATACAGTTTCTAGCTAAAATTTGATGGTTTCGTTGCACTTTCCGAGCCCGTTGGGTATCTGAGTGGCTTAAAAGTACAAGAAAACACTTCAAAAGTGACGTTTCTGAAGAATTTTAACAGTTTTCTTGTATCTACGAACGCCAGAATGCATAAAATTGACCTAAACGTCTCCTTTTCCTATTCTGAGTCGATTCTGCATGCTTTAAGTGTGTTTGGTGGCTCAGAACCATCAAAAAACATTGAAATATAGTTCAAATTCAATAAAAATCGACAAAAATACAGTTTCTAGCTAAAATTTGATGGTTTCGTTGCACTTTCCGAGCCCGTAGGGTATCTGAGTGGCTTAAAAGTACAAGAAAACACTTCAAAAGTGACGTTTCTGAAGAATTTTAACAGTTTTCTTGTATCTACGAACGCCAGAATGCATAAAATTGACCTAAATGTCTCCTTTTCCTATTCTGAGTCGATTCTGCATGCTTTAAGTGTGTTTGGTGGCTCAGAACCATCAAAAAACGTTGAAATATAGTTCAAATTCAATAAAAATCGACAAAAATACAGTTTCTAGCTAAAATTTGATGGTTTCGTTGCACTTTCCGAGCCCGTAGGGTATCTGAGTGGCTTAAAAGTACAAGAAAACACTTCAAAAGTGACGTTTCTGAAGAATTTTAACAGTTTTCTTGTATCTACGAACGCCAGAATGCATAAAATTGACCTAAACGTCTCCTTTTCCCATTCTGAGTCGATTCTGCATGCTTTAAGTGTGTTTGGTGGCTCAGAACCATCAAAAAACGTTGAAATATAGTTCAAATTCAATAAAAATCGACAAAAATACAGTTTCTAGCTAAAATTTGATGGTTTCGTTGCACTTTCCGAGCCCGTTGGGTATCTGAGTGGCTTAAAAGTACAAGAAAACACTTCAAAAGTGACGTTTCTGAAGAATTTTAACAGTTTTCTTGTATCTACGAACGCCAGAATGCATAAAATTGACCTAAATGTCTCCTTTTCCTATTCTGAGTCGATTCTGCATGCTTTAAGTGTGTTTGGTGGCTCAGAACCATCAAAAAACGTTGAAATATAGTTCAAATTCAATAAAAATCGACAAAAATACAGTTTCTAGCTAAAATTTGATGGTTTCGTTGCACTTTCCGAGCCCGTAGGGTATCTGAGTGGCTTAAAAGTACAAGAAAACACTTCAAAAGTGACGTTTCTGAAGAATTTTAACAGTTTTCTTGTATCTACGAACGCCAGAATGCATAAAATTGACCTAAACGTCTCCTTTTCCTATTCTGAGTCGATTCTGCATGCTTTAAGTGTGTTTGGTGGCTCAGAACCATCAAAAAACATTGAAATATAGTTCAAATTCAATAAAAATCGTCAAAAATACAGTTTCTAGCTAAAATTTGATGGTTTCGTTGCACTTTCCGAGCCCGTAGGGTATCTGAGTGGCTTAAAATTACAAGAAAACACTTCAAAAGTGACGTTTCTGAAGAATTTTAACAGTTTTCTTGTATCTACGAACGCCAGAATGCATAAAATTGACCTAAACGTCTCCTTTTCCTATTCTGAGTCGATTCTGCATGCTTTAAGTGTGTTTGGTGGCTCAGAACCATCAAAAAATGTTGAAATATAGTTCAAATTCAATAAAAATCGACAAAAATACAGTTTCTAGCTAAAATTTGATGGTTTCGTTGCACTTTCCGAGCCCGTAGGGTATCTGAGTGGCTTAAAAGTACAAGAAAACACTTCAAAAGTGACGTTTCTGAAGAATTTTAACAGTTTTCTTGTATCTACGAACGCCAGAATGCATAAAATTGACCTAAACGTCTCCTTTTCCTATTCTGAGTCGATTCTGCATGCTTTAAGTGTGAATGGTGGCTCAGAACCATCAAAAAACGTTGAAATATAGTTCAAATTCAATAAAAATCGACAAAAATACAGTTTCTAGCTAAAATTTGATGGTTTCGTTGCACTTTCCGAGCCCGTAGGGTATCTGAGTGGCTTAAAAGTACAAGAAAACACTTCAAAAGTGACGTTTCTGAAGAATTTTAACAGTTTTCTTGTATCTACGAACGCCAGAATGCATAAAATTGACCTAAACGTCTCCTTTTCCTATTCTGAGTCGATTCTGCATGCTTTAAGTGTGTTTGGTGGCTCAGAACCATCAAAAAACGTTGAAATATAGTTCAAATTCAATAAAAATCGACAAAAATACAGTTTCTAGCTAAAATTTGATGGTTTCGTTGCACTTTCCGAGCCCGTAGGGTATCTGAGTGGCTTAAAAGTACAAGAAAACACTTCAAAAGTGACGTTTCTGAAGAATTTTAACAGTTTTCTTGTATCTACGAACGCCAGAATGCATAAAATTGACCTAAACGTCTCCTTTTCCTATTCTGAGTCGATTCTGCATGCTTTAAGTGTGTTTGGTGGCTCAGAACCATCAAAAAACGTTGAAATATAGTTCAAATTCAATAAAAATCGACAAAAATACAGTTTCTAGCTAAAATTTGATGGTTTCGTTGCACTTTCCGAGCCCGTTGGGTATCTGAGTGGCTTAAAAGTACAAGAAAACACTTCAAAAGTGACGTTTCTGAAGAATTTTAACAGTTTTCTTGTATCTACGAACGCCAGAATGCATAAAATTGACCTAAACGTCTCCTTTTCCTATTCTGAGTCGATTCTGCATGCTTTAAGTGTGTTTGGTGGCTCAGAACCATCAAAAAACGTTGAAATATAGTTCAAATTCAATAAAAATCGACAAAAATACAGTTTCTAGCTAAAATTTGATGGTTTCGTTGCACTTTCCGAGCCCGTAGGGTATCTGAGTGGCTTAAAAGTACAAGAAAACACTTCAAAAGTGACGTTTCTGAAGAATTTTAACAGTTTTCTTGTATCTACGAACGCCAGAATGCATAAAATTGACCTAAATGTCTCCTTTTCCTATTCTGAGTCGATTCTGCATGCTTTAAGTGTGTTTGGTGGCTCAGAACCATCAAAAAACGTTGAAATATAGTTCAAATTCAATAAAAATCGACAAAAATACAGTTTCTAGCTAAAATTTGATGGTTTCGTTGCACTTTCCGAGCCCGTAGGGTATCTGAGTGGCTTAAAAGTACAAGAAAACACTTCAAAAGTGACGTTTCTGAAGAATTTTAACAGTTTTCTTGTATCTACGAACGCCAGAATGCATAAAATTGACCTAAACGTCTCCTTTTCCTATTCTGAGTCGATTCTGCATGCTTTAAGTGTGTTTGGTGGCTCAGAACCATCAAAAAACGTTGAAATATAGTTCAAATTCAATAAAAATCGACAAAAATACAGTTTCTAGCTAAAATTTGATGGTTTCGTTGCACTTTCCGAGCCCGTTGGGTATCTGAGTGGCTTAAAAGTACAAGAAAACACTTCAAAAGTGACGTTTCTGAAGAATTTTAACAGTTTTCTTGTATCTACGAACGCCAGAATGCATAAAATTGACCTAAATGTCTCCTTTTCCTATTCTGAGTCGATTCTGCATGCTTTAAGTGTGTTTGGTGGCTCAGAACCATCAAAAAACGTTGAAATATAGTTCAAATTCAATAAAAATCGACAAAAATACAGTTTCTAGCTAAAATTTGATGGTTTCGTTGCACTTTCCGAGCCCGTAGGGTATCTGAGTGGCTTAAAAGTACAAGAAAACACTTCAAAAGTGACGTTTCTGAAGAATTTTAACAGTTTTCTTGTATCTACGAACGCCAGAATGCATAAAATTGACCTAAACGTCTCCTTTTCCTATTCTGAGTCGATTCTGCATGCTTTAAGTGTGTTTGGTGGCTCAGAACCATCAAAAAACATTGAAATATAGTTCAAATTCAATAAAAATCGTCAAAAATACAGTTTCTAGCTAAAATTTGATGGTTTCGTTGCACTTTCCGAGCCCGTAGGGTATCTGAGTGGCTTAAAAGTACAAGAAAACACTTCAAAAGTGACGTTTCTGAAGAATTTTAACAGTTTTCTTGTATCTACGAACGCCAGAATGCATAAAATTGACCTAAACGTCTCCTTTTCCTATTCTGAGTCGATTCTGCATGCTTTAAGTGTGTTTGGTGGCTCAGAACCATCAAAAAATGTTGAAATATAGTTCAAATTCAATAAAAATCGACAAAAATACAGTTTCTAGCTAAAATTTGATGGTTTCGTTGCACTTTCCGAGCCCGTAGGGTATCTGAGTGGCTTAAAAGTACAAGAAAACACTTCAAAAGTGACGTTTCTGAAGAATTTTAACAGTTTTCTTGTATCTACGAACGCCAGAATGCATAAAATTGACCTAAACGTCTCCTTTTCCTATTCTGAGTCGATTCTGCATGCTTTAAGTGTGAATGGTGGCTCAGAACCATCAAAAAACGTTGAAATATAGTTCAAATTCAATAAAAATCGACAAAAATACAGTTTCTAGCTAAAATTTGATGGTTTCGTTGCACTTTCCGAGCCCGTAGGGTATCTGAGTGGCTTAAAAGTACAAGAAAACACTTCAAAAGTGACGTTTCTGAAGAATTTTAACAGTTTTCTTGTATCTACGAACGCCAGAATGCATAAAATTGACCTAAACGTCTCCTTTTCCTATTCTGAGTCGATTCTGCATGCTTTAAGTGTGTTTGGTGGCTCAGAACCATCAAAAAACGTTGAAATATAGTTCAAATTCAATAAAAATCGACAAAAATACAGTTTCTAGCTAAAATTTGATGGTTTCGTTGCACTTTCCGAGCCCGTAGGGTATCTGAGTGGCTTAAAAGTACAAGAAAACACTTCAAAAGTGACGTTTCTGAAGAATTTTAACAGTTTTCTTGTATCTACGAACGCCAGAATGCATAAAATTGACCTAAACGTCTCCTTTTCCTATTCTGAGTCGATTCTGCATGCTTTAAGTGTGTTTGGTGGCTCAGAACCATCAAAAAACGTTGAAATATAGTTCAAATTCAATAAAAATCGACAAAAATACAGTTTCTAGCTAAAATTTGATGGTTTCGTTGCACTTTCCGAGCCCGTTGGGTATCTGACTGGCTTAAAAGTACAAGAAAACACTTCAAAAGTGACGTTTCTGAAGAATTTTAACAGTTTTCTTGTATCTACGAACGCCAGAATGCATAAAATTGACCTAAACGTCTCCTTTTCCTATTCTGAGTCGATTCTGCATGCTTTAAGTGTGTTTGGTGGCTCAGAACCATCAAAAAACGTTGAAATATAGTTCAAATTCAATAAAAATCGACAAAAATACAGTTTCTAGCTAAAATTTGATGGTTTCGTTGCACTTTCCGAGCCCGTAGTGTATCTGAGTGGCTTAAAAGTACAAGGAAACACTTCAAAAGTGACGTTTCTGAAGAATTTTAACAGTTTTCTTGTATCTACGAACGCCAGAATGCATAAAATTGACCTAAACGTCTCCTTTTCCTATTCTGAGTCGATTCTGCATGCTTTAAGTGTGTTTGGTGGCTCAGAACCATCAAAAAACGTTGAAATATAGTTCAAATTCAATAAAAATCGACAAAAATACAGTTTCTAGCTAAAATTTGATGGTTTCGTTGCACTTTACGAGCCCGTAGGGTATCTGAGTGGCTTAAAAGTACAAGAAAACACTTCAAAAGTGACGTTTCTGTAGAATTTTAACAGTTTTCTTGTATCTACGAACGCCAAAATGCATAAAATTGACCTAAACGTCTCCTTTTCCTATTCTGAGTCGATTCTGCATGCTTTAAGTGTGTTTGGTGGCTCAGAACCATCAAAAAACGTTGAAATATAGTTCAAATTCAATAAAAATCGACAAAAATACAGTTTCTAGCTAAAATTTGATGGTTTCGTTGCACTTTCCGAGCCCGTAGGGTATCTGAGTGGCTTAAAAGTACAAGAAGACACTTCAAAAGTGACGTTTCTGAAGAATTTTAACAGTTTTCTTGTATCTACGAACGCCAGAATGCATAAAATTGACCTAAACGTCTACTTTTCCTATTCTGAGTCGATTCTGCATGCTTTAAGTGTGTTTGGTGGCTCAGAACCATCAAAAAACGTTGAAATATAGTTCAAATTCAATAAAAATCGACAAAAATACAGTTTCTAGCTAAAATTTGATGGTTTCGTTGCACTTTCCGAGCCCGTAGTGTATCTGAGTGGCTTAAAAGTACAAGGAAACACTTCAAAAGTGACGTTTCTGAAGAATTTTAACAGTTTTCTTGTATCTACGAACGCCAGAATGCATAAAATTGACCTAAACGTCTCCTTTTCCTATTCTGAGTCGATTCTGCATGCTTTAAGTGTGTTTGGTGGCTCAGAACCATCAAAAAACGTTGAAATATAGTTCAAATTCAATAAAAATCGACAAAAATACAGTTTCTAGCTAAAATTTGATGGTTTCGTTGCACTTTCCGAGCCCGTAGGGTATCTGAGTGACTTAAAAGTACAAGAAAACACTTCAAAAGTGACGTTTCTGAATAATTTTAACAGTTTTCTTGTATCTACGAACGCCAGAATGCATAAAATTGACCTAAACGTCTCCTTTTCCTATTCTGAGTCGATTCTGCATGCTTTAAGTGTGTTTGGTGGCTCAGAACCATCAAAAAACGTTGAAATATAGTTCAAATTCAATAAAAATCGACAAAAATACAGTTTCTAGCTAAAATTTGATGGTTTCGTTGCACTTTCCGAGCCCGTTGGGTATCTGACTGGCTTAAAAGTACAAGAAAACACTTCAAAAGTGACGTTTCTGAAGAATTTTAACAGTTTTCCTGTATCTACGAACGCCAGCATGCATAAAATTGACCTAAACGTCTCCTTTTCCTATTCTGAGTCGATTCTGCATGCTTTAAGTGTGTTTGGTGGCTCAGAACCATCAAAAAACGTTGAAATATAGTTCAAATTCAATAAAAATCGACAAAAATACAGTTTCTAGCTAAAATTTGATGGTTTCGTTGCACTTTACGAGCCCGTAGGGTATCTGAGTGGCTTAAAAGTACAAGAAAACACTTCAAAAGTGACGTTTCTGAAGAATTTTAACAGTTTTCTTGTATCTACGAACGCCAGAATGCATAAAATTGACCTAAACGTCTCCTTTTCCTATTCTGAGTCGATTCTGCATGCTTTAAGTGTGTTTGGTGGCTCAGAACCATCAAAAAACGTTGAAATATAGTTCAAATTCAATAAAAATCGACAAAAATACAGTTTCTAGCTAAAATTTGATGGTTTCGTTGCACTTTCCGAGCCCGTAGGGTATCTGAGTGGCTTAAAAGTACAAGAAAACACTTCAAAAGTGACGTTTCTGAAGAATTTTAACAGTTTTCTTGTATCTACGAACGCCAGAATGCATAAAATTGACCTAAACGTCTCCTTTTCCTATTCTGAGTCGATTCTGCATGCTTTAAGTGTGTTTGGTGGCTCAGAACCATCAAAAAACGTTGAAATATAGTTCAAATTCAATAAAAATCGACAAAAATACAGTTTCTAGCTAAAATTAGATGGTTTCGTTGCACTTTCCGAGCCCGTAGGGTATCTGAGTGGCTTAAAAGTACAAGAAAACACTTCAAAAGTGACGTTTCTGAAGAATTTTAACAGTTTTCTTGTATCTACGAACGCCAGAATGCATAAAATTGACCTAAACGTCTCCTTTTCCTATTCTGAGTCGATTCTGCATGCTTTAAGTGTGTTTGGTGGCTCAGAACCATCAAAAAACGTTGAAAAATAGTTCAAATTCAATAAAAATCGACAAAAATACAGTTTCTAGCTAAAATTTGATGGTTTGGTTGCACTTTCCGAGCCCGTAGGGTATCTGAGTGGCTTAAAAGTACAAGAAAACACTTCAAAAGTGACGTTTCTGAAGAATTTTAACAGTTTTCTTGTATCTACGAACGCCAGAATGCATAAAATTGACCTAAACGTCTCCTTTTCCTATTCTGAGTCGATTCTGCATGCTTTAAGTGTGTTTGGTGGCTCAGAACCATCAAAAAACGTTAAAATATAGTTCAAATTCAATAAAAATCGACAAAAATACAGTTTCTAGCTAAAATTTGATGGTTTCGTTGCACTTTCAGAGCCCGTAGGGTATCTGAGTGGCTTAAAAGTACAAGAAAACACTTCAAAAGTGACGTTTCTGAAGAATTTTAACAGTTTTCTTGTATCTACGAACGCCAGAATGCATAAAATTGAATTTGAACTATATTTCAACGTTTTTTGATGGTTCTGAGCCACCAAACACACTTAAAGCATGCAGAATCGACTCAGAATAGGAAAAGGAGACGTTTAGGTCAATTTTATGCATTCTGGCGTCCGTAGATACCAGAAAACTGTTAAAATTCTTCAGAAACGTCACTTTTGAAGTGTTTTCTTGTACTTTTAAGCCACTCAGATACCCTACGGGCTCGGAAAGTGCAACGAAACCATCAAATTTTAGTTAGAAACTGTATTTTTGTCGATTTTTATTGAATTTGAACTATATTTCAACGTTTTTTGATGGTTCTGAGCCACCAAACACACTTAAAGCATGCAGAATCGACTCAGAATAGGAAAAGGAGACGTTTAGGTCAATTTTATGCATTCTGGCGTTCGTAGATACAAGAAAACTGTTAAAATTCATCAGAAACGTCACTTTTGAAGTGTTTTCTTGTACTTTTAAGCCACTCAGATACCCTACGGGCTCGGAAAGTGCAACGAAACCATCAAATTTTAGCTAGAAACTGTATTTTTGTCGATTTTTATTGAATTTGAACTATATTTCAACGTTTTTTGATGGTTCTGAGCCACCAAACACACTTAAAGCATGCAGAATCGACTCAGAATAGGAAAAGGAGACGTTTAGGTCAATTTTATGCATTCTGGCGTTCGTAGATACAAGAAAACTGTTAAAATTCTTCAGAAACGTCACTTTTGAAGTGTTTTCTTGTACTTTTAAGCCACTCAGATACCCTACGGGCTCGGAAAGTGCAACGAAACCATCAAATTTTAGCTAGAAACTGTATTTTTGTCGATTTTTATTGAATTTGAACTATATTTCAACGTTTTTTGATGGTTCTGAGCCACCAAACACACTTAAAGCATGCAGAATCGACTCAGAATAGGAAAAGGAGACGTTTAGGTCAATCTTATGCATTCTGGCGTTCGTAGATACAAGAAAACTGTTAAAATTCTTCAGAAACGTCGCTTTTGAAGTGTTTTCTTGTACTTTTAAGCCACTCAGATACCCTACGGGCTCGGAAAGTGCAACGAAACCATCAAATTTTAGCTAGAAACTGTATTTTTGTCGATTTTTATTGAATTTGAACTATTTTTCAACGTTTTTTGATGGTTCTAAGCCACCAAACACACTTAAAGCATGCAGAATCGACTCAGAATAGGAAAAGGAGACGTTTAGGTCAATTTTGTGCATTCTGGCGTTCGTAGATACAAGAAAACTGTTAAAATTCTTCAGAAACGTCACTTTTGAAGTGTTTTCTTGTACTTTTAAGCCACTCAGATACCCTACGGGCTCGGAAAGTGCAACGAAACCATCAAATTTTAGCTAGAAACTGTATTTTTGTCGATTTTTATTGAATTTGAACTATATTTCAACGTTTTTTGATGGTTCTGAGCCACCAAACACACTTAAAGCATGCAGAATCGACTCAGAATAGGAAAAGGAGACGTTTAGGTCAATTTTATGCATTCTGGCGTTCGTAGATACAAGAAAACTGTTAAAATTCTTCAGAAACGTCACTTTTGAAGTGTTTTCTTGTACTTTTAAGCCACTCAGATACCCTACGGGCTCGGAAAGTGCAACGAAACCATCAAATTTTAGCTAGAAACTGTATTTTTGTCGATTTTTATTGAATTTGAACTATATTTCAATGTTTTTTGATGGTTCTGAGCCACCAAACACACTTAAAGCATGCAGAATCGACTCAGAATAGGAAAAGGAGACGTTTAGGTCAATTTTATGCATTCTGGCGTTCGTAGATACAAGAAAACTGTTAAAATTCTTCAGAAACGTCACTTTTGAAGTGTTTTCTTGTACTTTTAAGCCACTCAGATACCCTACGGGCTCGGAAAGTGCAACGAAACCATCAAATTTTAGCTAGAAACTGTATTTTTGTCGATTTTTATTGAATTTGAACTATATTTCAACGTTTTTTGATGGTTCTGAGCCACCAAACACACTTAAAGCATGCAGAATCGACTCAGAATAGGAAAAGGAGACGTTTAGGTCAATTTTATGCATTCTGGCGTTCGTAGATACAAGAAAACTGTTAAAATTCTTCAGAAACGTCACTTTTGAAGTGTTTTCTTGTACTTTTAGGCCACTCAGATACCCTACGGGCTCGGAAAGTGCAACGAAACCATCAAATTTTAGCTAGAAACTGTATTTTTGTCGATTTTTATTGAATTTGAACTATATTTCAACGTTTTTTGATGGTTCTGAGCCACCAAACACACTTAAAGCATGCAGAATCGACTCAGAATAGGAAAAGGAGACGTTTAGGTCAATTTTATGCATTCTGGCGTTCGTAGATACAAGAAAACTGTTAAAATTCTTCAGAAACGTCACTTTTGAAGTGTTTTCTTGTACTTTTAAGCCACTCAGATACCCTAGGGGCTCGGAAAGTGCAACGAAACCATCAAATTTTAGCTAGAAACTGTATTTTTGTCGATTTTTATTGAATTTGAACTATATTCCAACGTTTTTTGATGGTTCTGAGCCACCAAACACACTTAAAGCATGCAGAATCGACTCAGAATAGGAAAAGGAGACGTTTAGGTCAATTTTATGCATTCTGGCGTTCGTAGATACAAGAAAACTGTTAAAATTCTTCAGAAACGTCACTTTTGAAGTGTTTTCTTGTACTTTTAAGCCAATCAGATACCCTACGGGCTCGGAAAGTGCAACGAAACCATCAAATTTTAGCTAGAAACTGTATTTTTGTCGATTTTTATTGAATTTGAACTATATTTCAACGTTTTTTGATGGTTCTGAGCCACCAAACACACTTAAAGCATGCAGAATCGACTCAGAATAGGAAAAGGAGACGTTTAGGTCAATTTTATGCATTCTGGCGTTCGTAGATACAAGAAAACTGTTAAAATTCTTCAGAAACGTCACTTTTGAAGTGTTTTCTTGTACTTTTAAGCCAATCAGATACCCTACGGGCTCGGAAAGTGCAACGAAACCATCAAATTTTAGCTAGAAACTGTATTTTTGTCGATTTTTATTGAATTTGAACTATATTTCAACGTTTTTTGATGGTTCTGAGCCACCAAACACACTTAAAGCATGCAGAATCGACTCAGAATAGGAAAAGGAGACGTTTAGGTCAATTTTATACATTCTGGCGTTCGTAGATACAAGAAAACTGTTAAAATTCTTCAGAAACGTCACTTTTGAAGTGTTTTCTTGTACTTTTAAGCCAATCAGATACCCTACGGGCTCGGAAAGTGCAACGAAACCATCAAATTTTAGCTAGAAACTGTATTTTTGTCGATTTTTATTGAATTTGAACTATATTTCAACGTTTTTTGATGGTTCTGAGCCACCAAACACACTTAAAGCATGCAGAATCGACTCAGAATAGGAAAAGGAGACGTTTAGGTCAATTTTATGCATTCTGGCGTTCGTAGATACAAGATAACTGTTAAAATTCTTCAGAAACGTCACTTTTGAAGTGTTTTCTTGTACTTTTAAGCCAATCAGATACCCTACGGGCTCGGAAAGTGCAACGAAACCATCAAATTTTAGCTAGAAACTGTATTTTTGTCGATTTTTATTCAATTTGAACTATATTTCAACGTTTTTTGATGGTTCTGAGCCACCAAACACACTTAAAGCATGCAGAATCGACTCAGAATAGGAAAAGGAGACGTTTAGGTCAATTTTATGCATTCTGGCGTTCGTAGATACAAGAAAACTGTTAAAATTCTTCAGAAACGTCACTTTTGAAGTGTTTTCTTGTACTTTTAAGCCAATCAGATACCCAACGGGCCCGGAAAGTGCAACGAAACCATCAAATTTTAGCTAGAAACTGTATTTTTGTCGATTTTTATTGAATTTGAACTATATTTCAACGTTTTTTGATGGTTCTGAGCCACCAAACACACTTAAAGCATGCAGAATCGACTCAGAATTGGAAAAGGAGACGTTTAGGTCAATTTTATGCATTCTGGCGTTCGTAGATACAAGAAAACTGTTAAAATTCTTCAGAAACGTCACTTTTGAAGTGTTTTCTTGTACTTTTAAGCCAATCAGATACCCTACGGGCTCGGAAAGTGCAATGAAACCATCAAATTTTAGCCAGAAACTGTATTTTTGTCGATTTTTATTGAATTTGAACTATATTTCAACGTTTTTTGATGGTTCTGAGCCACCAAACACACTTAAAGCATGCAGAATCGACTCAGAATAGGAAAAGGAGACGTTTAGGTCAATTTTATGCATTCTGGCGTTCGTAGATACAAGAAAACTGTTAAAATTCTTCAGAAACGTCACTTTTGAAGTGTTTTCTTGTACTTTTAAGCCAATCAGATACCCTACGGGCTCGGAAAGTGCAACGAAACCATCAAATTTTAGCTAGAAACTGTATTTTTGTCGATTTTTATTGAATTTGAACTATATTTCAACGTTTTTTGATGGTTCTGAGCCACCAAACACACTTAAAGCATGCAGAATCGACTCAGAATAGGAAAAGGAGACGTTTAGGTCAATTTTATGCATTCTGGCGTTCGTAGATACAAGAAAACTGTTAAAATTCTTCAGAAACGTCACTTTTGAAGTGTTTTCTTGTACTTTTAAGCCAATCAGATACCCTACGGGCTCGGAAAGTGCAACGAAACCATCAAATTTTAGCTAGAAACTGTATTTTTGTCGATTTTTATTGAATTTGAACTATATTTCAACGTTTTTTGATGGTTCTGAGCCACCAAACACACTTAAAGCATGCAGAATCGACTCAGAATAGGAAAAGGAGACGTTTAGGTCAATTTTATGCATTCTGGCGTTCGTAGATACAAGAAAACTGTTAAAATTCTTCAGAAACGTCACTTTTGAAGTGTTTTCTTGTACTTTTAAGCCAATCAGATACCCCACGGGCTCGGAAAGTGCAACGAAACCATCAAATTTTAGCTAGAAACTGTATTTTTGTCGATTTTTATTGAATTTGAACTATATTTCAACGTTTTTTGATGGTTCTGAGCCACCAAACACACTTAAAGCATGCAGAATCGACTCAGAATAGGAAAAGGAGACGTTTAGGTCAATTTTATGCATTCTGGCGTTCGTCGATACAAGAAAACTGTTAAAATTCTTCAGAAACGTCACTTTTGAAGTGTTTTCTTGTACTTTTAAGCCAATCAGATACCCTACGGGCTCGGAAAGTGCAACGAAACCATCAAATTTTAGCTAGAAACTGTATTTTTGTCGATTTTTATTGAATTTGAACTATATTTCAACGTTTTTTGATGGTTCTGAGCCACCAAACACACTTAAAGCATGCAGAATCGACTCAGAATAGGAAAAGGAGACGTTTAGGTCAATTTTATGCATTCTGGCGTTCGTAGATACAAGAAAACTGTTAAAATTCTTCAGAAACGTCACTTTTGAAGTGTTTTCTTGTACTTTTAAGCCAATCAGATACCCTACGGGCTCGGAAAGTGCAACGAAACCATCAAATTTTAGCTAGAAACCGTATTTTTGTCGATTTTTATTGAATTTGAACTATATTTCAACGTTTTTTGATGGTTCTGAGCCACCAAACACACTTAAAGCATGCAGAATCGACTCAGAATAGGAAAAGGAGACGTTTAGGTCAATTTTATGCATTCTGGCGTTCGTAGATACAAGAAAACTGTTAAAATTCTTCAGAAACGTCACTTTTGAAGTGTTTTCTTGTACTTTTGAGCCAATCAGATACCCTACGGGCTCGGAAAGTGCAACGAAACCATCAAATTTTAGCTAGAAACTGTATTTTTGTCGATTTTTATTGAATTTGAACTATATTTCAACGTTTTTTGATGGTTCTGAGCCACCAAACACACTTAAAGCATGCAGAATCGACTCAGAATAGGAAAAGGAGACGTTTAGGTCAATTTTATGCATTCTGGCGTTCGTAGATACAAGAAAACTGTTAAAATTCTTCAGAAACGTCACTTTTGAAGTGTTTTCTTGTACTTTTAAGCCAATCAGATAACCTACGTGCTCGGAAAGTGCAACGAAACCATCAAATTTTAGCTAGAAACTGTATTTTTGTCGATTTTTATTGAATTTGAACTATATTTCAACGTTTTTTGATGGTTCTGGGCCACCAAACACACTTAAAGCATGCAGAATCGACTCAGAATAGGAAAAGGAGACGTTTAGGTCAATTTTATGCATTCTGGCGTTCGTAGATACAAGAAAACTGTTAAAATTCTTCAGAAACGTCACTTTTGAAGTGTTTTCTTGGACTTTTAAGCCAATCAGATACCCTACGGGCTCGGAAAGTGCAACGAAACCATCAAATTTTAGCTAGAAACTGTATTTTTGTCGATTTTTATTGAATTTGAACTATATTTCAACGTTTTTTGATGGTTCTGAGCCACCAAACACACTTAAAGCATGCAGAATCGACTCAGAATAGGAAAAGGAGACGTTTAGGTCAATTTTATGCATTCTGGCGTTCGTAGATACAAGAAAACTGTTAAAATTCTTCAGAAACATCACTTTTGAAGTGTTTTCTTGTACTTTTAAGCCAATCAGATACCCTACGGGCTCGTAAAGTGCAACGAAACCATCAAATTTTAGCTAGAAACTGTATTTTTGTCGATTTTTATTGAATTTGAACTATATTTCAACGTTTTTTGATGGTTCTGAGCCACCAAACACACTTAAAGCATGCAGAATCGACTCAGAATAGGAAAAGGAGACGTTTAGGTCAATTTTATGCATTCTGGCGTTCGTAGATACAAGAAAACTGTTAAAATTCTTCAGAAACGTCACTTTTGAAGTGTTTTCTTGGACTTTTAAGCCAATCAGATACCCTACGGGCTCGGAAAGTGCAACGAAACCATCAAATTTTAGCTAGAAACTGTATTTTTGTCGATTTTTATTGAATTTGAACTATATTTCAACGTTTTTTGATGGTTCTGAGCCACCAAACACACTTAAAGCATGCAGAATCGACTCAGAATAGGAAAAGGAGACGTTTAGGTCAATTTTATGCATTCTGGCGTTCGTAGATACAAGAAAACTGTTAAAATTCTTCAGAAACATCACTTTTGAAGTGTTTTCTTGTACTTTTAAGCCAATCAGATACCCTACGGGCTCGTAAAGTGCAACGAAACCATCAAATTTTAGCTAGAAACTGTATTTTTGTCGATTTTTATTGAATTTGAACTATATTTCAACGTTTTTTGATGGTTCTGAGCCACCAAACACACTTAAAGCATGCAGAATCGACTCAGAATAGGAAAAGGAGACGTTTAGGTCAATTTTATGCATTCTGGCGTTCGTAGATACAAGAAAACTGTTAAAATTCTTCAGAAACGTCACTTTTGAAGTGTTTTCTTGTACTTTTAAGCCAGTCAGATACCCTACGGGCTCGGAAAGTGCAACGAAACCATCAAATTTTAGCTAGAAACTGTATTTTTGTCGATTTTTATTGAATTTGAACTATATTTCAACGTTTTTTGATGGTTCTGAGCCACCAAACACACTTAAAGCATGCAGAATCGACTCAGAATAGGAAAAGGAGACGTTTAGGTCAATTTTATGCATTCTGGCGTTCGTAGATACAAGAAAACTGTTAAAATTCTTCAGAAACGTCACTTTTGAAGTGTTTTCTTGTACTTTTAAGCCAATCAGATACCCTACGGGCTCGGAAAGTGCAACGAAACCATCAAATTTTAGCTAGAAACTGTATTTTTGTCGATTTTTATTGAATTTGAACTATATTTCAACGTTTTTTGATGGTTCTGAGCCACCAAACACACTTAAAGCATGCAGAATCGACTCAGAATAGGAAAAGGAGACGTTTAGGTCAATTTTATGCATTCTGGCGTTCGTAGATACAAGAAAACTGTTAAAATTCTTCAGAAACGTCACTTTTGAAGTGTTTTCTTGTACTTTTAAGCCAATCAGATACCCTACGGGCTCGGAAAGTGCAACGAAACCATCAAATTTTAGCTAGAAACTGTATTTTTGTCGATTTTTATTGAATTTGAACTATATTTCAACGTTTTTTGATGGTTCTGAGCCACCAAACACACTTAAAGCATGCAGAATCGACTCAGAATAGGAAAAGGAGACGTTTAGGTCAATTTTATGCATTCTGGCGTTCGTAGATACAAGAAAACTGTTAAAATTCTTCAGAAACGTCACTTTTGAAGTGTTTTCTTGTACTTTTAAGCCAATCAGATACCCTACGGGCTCGGAAAGTGCAACGAAACCATCAAATTTTAGCTAGAAACTGTATTTTTGTCGATTTTTATTGAATTTGAACTATATTTCAACGTTTTTTGATGGTTCTGAGCCACCAAACACACTTAAAGCATGCAGAATCGACTCAGAATAGGAAAAGGAGACGTTTAGGTCAATTTTATGCATTCTGGCGTTCGTAGATACAAGAAAACTGTTAAAATTCTTCAGAAACGTCACTTTTGAAGTGTTTTCTTGTACTTTTAAGCCAATCAGATACCCTACGGGCTCGGAAAGTGCAACGAAACCATCAAATTTTAGCTAGAAACTGTATTTTTGTCGATTTTTATTGAATTTGAACTATATTTCAACGTTTTTTGATGGTTCTGAGCCACCAAACACACTTAAAGCATGCAGAATCGACTCAGAATAGGAAAAGGAGACGTTTAGGTCAATTTTATGCATTCTGGCGTTCGTAGATACAAGAAAACTGTTAATATTCTTCAGAAACGTCACTTTTGAAGTGTTTTCTTGTACTTTTAAGCCAATCAGATACCCAACGGGCTCGGAAAGTGCAACGAAACCATCAAATTTTAGCTAGAAACTGTATTTTTGTCGATTTTTATTGAATTTGAACTATATTTCAACGTTTTTTGATGGTTCTGAGCCACCAAACACACTTAAAGCATGCAAAATCGACTCAGAATAGGAAAAGGAGACGTTTAGGTCAATTTTATGCATTCTGGCGTTCGTAGATACAAGAAAACTGTTAAAATTCTTCAGAAACGTCACTTTTGAAGTGTTTTCTTGTACTTTTAAGCCAATCAGATACCCTACGGGCTCGGAAAGTGCAACGAAACCATCAAATTTTAGCTAGAAACTGTATTTTTGTCGATTTTTATTGAATTTGAACTATATTTCAACGTTTTTTGATGGTTCTGAGCCACCAAACACACTTAAAGCATGCAGAATCGACTCAGAATAGGAACAGGAGACGTTTAGGTCAATTTTATGCATTCTGGCGTTCGTAGATACAAGAAAACTGTTAAAATTCTTCAGAAACGTCACTTTTGAAGTGTTTTCTTGTACTTTTAAGCCAATCAGATACCCTACGGGCTCGGAAAGTGCAACGAAACCATCAAATTTTAGCTAGAAACTGTATTTTTGTCGATTTTTATTGAATTTGAACTATATTTCAACGTTTTTTGATGGTTCTGAGCCACCAAACACACTTAAAGCATGCAGAATCGACTCAGAATAGGAAAAGGAGACGTTTAGGTCAATTTTATGCATTCTGGCGTTCGTAGATACAAGAAAACTGTTAAAATTCTTCAGAAACGTCACTTTTGAAGTGTTTTCTTGTACTTTTAAGCCAATCAGATACCCTACGGGCTCGGAAAGTGCAACGAAACCATCAAATTTTAGCTAGAAACTGTATTTTTGTCGATTTTTATTGAATTTGAACTATATATCAACGTTTTTTGATGGTTCTGAGCCACCAAACACACTTAAAGCATGCAGAATCGACTCAGAATAGGAAAAGGAGACGTTTAGGTCAATTTTATGCATTCTGGCGTTCGTAGATACAAGAAAACTGTTAAAATTCTTCAGAAACATCACTTTTGAAGTGTTTTCTTGTACTTTTAAGCCAATCAGATACCCTACGGGCTCGTAAAGTGCAACGAAACCATCAAATTTTAGCTAGAAACTGTATTTTTGTCGATTTTTATTGAATTTGAACTATATTTCAACGTTTTTTGATGGTTCTGAGCCACCAAACACACTTAAAGCTTGCAGAATCGACTCAGAATAGGAAAAGGAGACGTTTAGGTCAATTTTATGCATTCTGGCGTTCGTAGATACAAGAAAACTGTTAAAATTCTTCAGAAACGTCACTTTTGAAGTGTTTTCTTGTACTTTTAAGCCAGTCAGATACCCTACGGGCTCGGAAAGTGCAACGAAACCATCAAATTTTAGCTAGAAACTGTATTTTTGTCGATTTTTATTGAATTTGAACTATATTTCAACGTTTTTTGATGGTTCTGAGCCACCAAACACACTTAAAGCATGCAGAATCGACTCAGAATAGGAAAAGGAGACGTTTAGGTCAATTTTATGCATTCTGGCGTTCGTAGATACAAGAAAACTGTTAAAATTCTTCAGAAACGTCACTTTTGAAGTGTTTTCTTGTACTTTTAAGCCAATCAGATACCCTACGGGCTCGGAAAGTGCAACGAAACCATCAAATTTTAGCTAGAAACTGTATTTTTGTCGATTTTTATTGAATTTGAACTATATTTCAACGTTTTTTGATGGTTCTGAGCCACCAAACACACTTAAAGCATGCAGAATCGACTCAGAATAGGAAAAGGAGACGTTTAGGTCAATTTTATGCATTCTGGCGTTCGTAGATACAAGAAAACTGTTAAAATTCTTCAGAAACCTCACTTTTGAAGTGTTTTCTTGTGCTTTTAAGCCAATCAGATACCCTACGGGCTCGGAAAGTGCAACGAAACCATCAAATTTTAGCTAGAAACTGTATTTTTGTCGATTTTTATTGAATTTGAACTATATTTCAACGTTTTTTGATGGTTCTGAGCCACCAAAAACACTTAAAGCATGCAAAATCGACTCAGAATAGGAAAAGGAGACGTTTAGGTCAATTTTATGCATTCTGGCGTTCGTAGATACAAGAAAACTGTTAAAATTCTTCAGAAACGTCACTTTTGAAGTGTTTTCTTGTACTTTTAAGCCAATCAGATACCCTACGGGCTCGGAAAGTGCAACGAAACCATCAAATTTTAGCTAGAAACTGTATTTTTGTCGATTTTTATTGAATTTGAACTATATTTCAACGTTTTTTGATGGTTCTGAGCCACCAAACACACTTAAAGCATGCAGAATCGACTCAGAATAGGAACAGGAGACGTTTAGGTCAATTTTATGCATTCTGGCGTTCGCAGATACAAGAAAACTGTTAAAATTCTTCAGAAACGTCACTTTTGAAGTGTTTTCTTGTACTTTTAAGCCAATCAGATACCCTACGGGCTCGGAAAGTGCAACGAAACCATCAAATTTTAGCTAGAAACTGTATTTTTGTCGATTTTTATTGAATTTGAACTATATTTCAACGTTTTTTGATGGTTCTGAGCCACCAAACACACTTAAAGCATGCAGAATCGACTCAGAATAGGAAAAGGAGACGTTTAGGTCAATTTTATGCATTCTGGCGTTCGTAGATACAAGAAAACTGTTAAAATTCTTCAGAAACGTCACTTTTGAAGTGTTTTCTTGTACTTTTAAGCCAATCAGATACCCTACGGGCTCGGAAAGTGCAACGAAACCATCAAATTTTAGCTAGAAACTGTATTTTTGTCGATTTTTATTGAATTTGAACTATATATCAACGTTTTTTGATGGTTCTGAGCCACCAAACACACTTAAAGCATGCAGAATCGACTCAGAATAGGAAAAGGAGACGTTTAGGTCAATTTTATGCATTCTGGCGTTCGTAGATACAAGAAAACTGTTAAAATTCTTCAGAAACATCACTTTTGAAGTGTTTTCTTGTACTTTTAAGCCAATCAGATACCCTACGGGCTCGTAAAGTGCAACGAAACCATCAAATTTTAGCTAGAAACTGTATTTTTGTCGATTTTTATTGAATTTGAACTATATTTCAACGTTTATTGATGGTTCTGAGCCACCAAACACACTTAAAGCATGCAGAATCGACTCAGAATAGGAAAAGGAGACGTTTAGGTCAATTTTATGCATTCTGGCGTTCGTAGATACAAGAAAACTGTTAAAATTCTTCAGAAACGTCACTTTTGAAGTGTTTTCTTGTACTTTTAAGCCAGTCAGATACCCTACGGGCTCGGAAAGTGCAACGAAACCATCAAATTTTAGCTAGAAACTGTATTTTTGTCGATTTTTATTGAATTTGAACTATATTTCAAAGTTTTTTGATGGTTCTGAGCCACCAAACACACTTAAAGCATGCAGAATCGACTCAGAATAGGAAAAGGAGACGTTTAGGTCAATTTTATGCATTCTGGCGTTCGTAGATACAAGAAAACTGTTAAAATTAGTGTTTTCTTGTACTTTTAAGCCAATCAGATACCCTACGGGCTCGGAAAGTGCAACGAAACCATCAAATTTTAGCTAGAAACTGTATTTTTGTCGATTTTTATTGAATTTGAACTATATTTCAACGTTTTTTGATGGTTCTGAGCCACCAAACACACTTAAAGCATGCAGAATCGACTCAGAATAGGAAAAGGAGACGTTTAGGTCAATTTTATGCATTCTGGCGTTCGTAGATACAAGAAAACTGTTAAAATTCTTCAGAAACGTCACTTTTGAAGTGTTTTCTTGTACTTTTAAGCCAATCAGATACCCTACGGGCTCGGAAAGTGCAACGAAACCATCAAATTTTAGCTAGAAACTGTATTTTTGTCGATTTTTATTGAATTTGAACTATATTTCAACGTTTTTTGATGGTTCTGAGCCACCAAACACACTTAAAGCATGCAGAATCGACTCAGAATAGGAAAAGGAGACGTTTAGGTTAATTTTATGCATTCTGGCGTTCGTAGATACAAGAAAACTGTTAAAATTCTTCAGAAACGTCACTTTTGAAGTGTTTTCTTGTACTTTTAAGCCAATCAGATACCCTACGGGCTCGGAAAGTGCAACGAAACCATCAAATTTTAGCTAGAAACTGTATTTTTGTCGATTTTTATTGAATTTGAACTATATTTCAACGTTTTTTGATGGTTCTGAGCCACCAAACACACTTAAAGCATGCAGAATCGACTCAGAATAATGCAGAATCGACTCAGAATAGGAAAAGGAGACGTTTAGGTCAATTTTATGCATTCTGGCGTTCGTAGATACAAGAAAACTGTTAAAATTCTTCAGAAACGTCACTTTTGAAGTGTTTTCTTGTACTTTTAAGCCAGTCAGATACCCTACGGGCTCGGAAAGTGCAACGAAACCATCAAATTTTAGCTAGAAACTGTATTTTTGTCGATTTTTATTGAATTTGAACTATATTTCAACGTTTTTTGATGGTTCTGAGCCACCAAACACACTTAAAGCATGCAGAATCGACTCAGAATAGGAAAAGGAGACGTTTAGGTCAATTTTATGCATTCTGGCGTTCGTAGATACAAGAAAACTGTTAAAATTAGTGTTTTCTTGTACTTTTAAGCCAATCAGATACCCTACGGGCTCGGAAAGTGCAACGAAACCATCAAATTTTAGCTAGAAACTGTATTTTTGTCGATTTTTATTGAATTTGAACTATATTTCAAAGTTTTTTGATGGTTCTGAGCCACCAAACACACTTAAAGCATGCAGAATCGACTCAGAATAGGAAAAGGAGACGTTTAGGTCAATTTTATGCATTCTGGCGTTCGTAGATACAAGAAAACTGTTAAAATTCTTCAGAAACGTCACTTTTGAAGTGTTTTCTTGTACTTTTAAGCCAATCAGATACCCTACGGGCTCGGAAAGTGCAACGAAACCATCAAATTTTAGCTAGAAACTGTATTTTTGTCGATTTTTATTGAATTTGAACTATATTTCAACGTTTTTTGATGGTTCTGAGCCACCAAACACACTTAAAGCATGCAGAATCGACTCAGAATAGGAAAAGGAGACGTTTAGGTCAATTTTATGCATTCTGGCGTTCGTAGATACAAGAAAACTGTTAAAATTCTTCAGAAACGTCACTTTTGAAGTGTTTTCTTGTACTTTTAAGCCAATCAGATACCCTACGGGCTCGGAAAGTGCAACGAAACCATCAAATTTTAGCTAGAAACTGTATTTTTGTCGATTTTTATTGAATTTGAACTATATTTCAACGTTTTTTGATGGTTCTGAGCCACCAAACACACTTAAAGCATGCAGAATCGACTCAGAATAGGAAAAGGAGACGTTTAGGTCAATTTTATGCATTCTGGCTTTCGTAGATACAAGAAAACTGTTAAAATTCTTCAGAAACTTCACTTTTGAAGTGTTTTCTTGTACTTTTAAGCCAATCAGATACCCTACGGGCTCGGAAAGTGCAACGAAACCATCAAATTTTAGCTAGAAACTGTATTTTTGTCGATTTTTATTGAATTTGAACTATATTTCAACGTTTTTTGATGGTTCTAAGCCACCAAACACACTTAAAGCATGCAGAATCGACTCAGAATAGGAAAAGGAGACGTTTAGGTCAATTTTATGCATTCTGGCGTTCGTAGATACAAGAAAACTGTTAAAATTCTTCAGAAACGTCACTTTTGAAGTGTTTTCTTGTACTTTTAAGCCAATCAGAAACCCTACGGGCTCGGAAAGTGCAACGAAACCATCAAATTTTAGCTAGAAACTGTATTTTTGTCGATTTTTATTGAATTTGAACTATATTTCAACGTTTTTTGATGGTTCTGAGCCACCAAACACACTTAAAGCATGCAGAATCGACTCAGAATAGGAAAAGGAGACGTTTAGGTCAATTTTATGCATTCTGGCGTTCGTAGATACAAGAAAACTGTTAAAATTCTTCAGAAACGTCACTTTTGAAGTGTTTTCTTGTACTTTTAAGCCAATCAGATACCCTACGGGCTCGGAAAGTGCAACGAAACCATCAAATTTTCGCTAGAAACTGTATTTTTGTCGATTTTTATTGAATTTGAACTATATTTCAACGTTTTTTGATGGTTCTGAGCCACCAAACACACTTAAAGCATGCAGAATCGACTCAGAATAGGAAAAGGAGACGTTTAGGTCAATTTTATGCATTCTGGCGTTCGTAGATACAAGAAAACTGTTAAAATTCTTCAGAAACGTCACTTTTGAAGTGTTTTCTTGTACTTTTAAGCCAATCAGATACCCTACGGGCTCGGAAAGTGCAACGAAACCATCAAATTTTAGCTAGAAACTGTATTTTTGTCGATTTTTATTGAATTTGAACTATATTTCAACGTTTTTTGATGGTTCTGAGCCACCAAACACATTTAAAGCATGCAGAATCGACTCAGAATAGGAAAAGGAGACGTTTAGGTCAATTTTATGCATTCTGGCGTTCGTAGATACAAGAAAACTGTTAAAATTCTTCAGAAACGTCACTTTTGAAGTGTTTTCTTGTACTTTTAAGCCAATCAGATACCCAACGGGCTCGGAAAGTGCAACGAAACCATCAAATTTTAGCTAGAAACTGTATTTTTGTCGATTTTTATTGAATTTGAACTATATTTCAACGTTTTTTGATGGTTCTGAGCCACCAAACACACTTAAAGCATGCAAAATCGACTCAGAATAGGAAAAGGAGACGTTTATGTCAATTTTATGCATTCTGGCGTTCGTAGATACAAGAAAACTGTTAAAATTCTTCAGAAACGTCACTTTTGAAGTGTTTTCTTGTACTTTTAAGCCAATCAGATACCCTACGGGCTCGGAAAGTGCAACGAAACCATCAAATTTTAGCTAGAAACTGTATTTTTGTCGATTTTTATTGAATTTGAACTATATTTCAACGTTTTTTGATGGTTCTGAGCCACCAAACACACTTAAAGCATGCAGAATCGACTCAGAATAGGAAAAGGAGACGTTTAGGTCAATTTTATGCATTCTGGCGTTCGTAGATACAAGAAAACTGTTAAAATTCTTCAGAAACGTCACTTTTGAAGTGTTTTCTTGTACTTTTAAGCCAATCAGATACCCTACGGGCTCGGAAAGTGCAACGAAACCATCAAATTTTAGCTAGAAACTGTATTTTTGTCGATTTTTATTGAATTTGAACTATATATCAACGTTTTTTGATGGTTCTGAGCCACCAAACACACTTAAAGCATGCAGAATCGACTCAGAATAGGAAATGGAGACGTTTAGGTCAATTTTATGCATTCTGGCGTTCGTAGATACAAGAAAACTGTTAAAATTCTTCAGAAACGTCACTTTTGAAGTGTTTTCTTGTACTTTTAAGCCAATCAGATACCCTACGGGCTCGGAAAGTGCAACGAAACCATCAAATTTTAGCTAGAAACTGTATTTTTGTCGATTTTTATTGAATTTGAACTATATTTCAAAGTTTTTTGATGGTTCTGAGCCACCAAACACACTTAAAGCATGCAGAATCGACTCAGAATAGGAAAAGGAGACGTTTAGGTCAATTTTATGCATTCTGGCGTTCGTAGATACAAGAAAACTGTTAAAATTCTTCAGAAACGTCACTTTTGAAGTGTTTTCTTGTACTTTTAAGCCAATCAGATACCCTACGGGCTCGGAAAGTGCAACGAAACCATCAAATTTTAGCTAGAAACTGTATTTTTGTCGATTTTTATTGAATTTGAACTATATTTCAACGTTTTTTGATGGTTCTGAGCCACCAAACACACTTAAAGCATGCAGAATCGACACGGAATAGGAAAAGGAGACGTTTAGGTCAATTTTATGCATTCTGGCGTTCGTAGATACAAGAAAACTGTTAAAATTCTTCAGAAACGTCACTTTTGAAGTGTTTTCTTGTACTTTTAAGCCAATCAGATACCCAACGGGCTCGGAAAGTGCAACGAAACCATCAAATTTTAGCTAGAAACTGTATTTTTGTCGATTTTTATTGAATTTGAACTATATTTCAACGTTTTTTGATGGTTCTGAGCCACCAAACACACTTAAAGCATGCAGAATCGACTCAGAATAGGAAAAGGAGACGTTTAGGTCAATTTTATGCATTCTGGCGTTCGTAGATACAAGAAAACTGTTAAAATTCTTCAGAAACGTCACTTTTGAAGTGTTTTCTTGTACTTTTAAGCCAATCAGATACCCTACGGGCTCGGAAAGTGCAACGAAACCATCAAATTTTAGCTAGAAACTGTATTTTTGTCGATTTTTATTGAATTTGAACTATATTTCAACGTTTTTTGATGGTTCTGAGCCACCAAACACACTTAAAGCATGCAGAATCGACTCAGAATAGGAAAAGGAGACGTTTAGGTCAATTTTATGCATTCTGGCGTTCGTAGATACAAGAAAACTGTTAAAATTCTTCAGAAACGTCGCTTTTGAAGTGTTTTCTTGTACTTTTAAGCCAATCAGATACCCTACGGGCTCGGAAAGTGCAACGAAACCATCAAATTTTAGCTAGAAACTGTATTTTTGTCGATTTTTATTGAATTTGAACTATATTTCAACGTTTTTTGATGGTTCTGAGCCACCAAACACACTTAAAGCATGCAGAATCGACTCAGAATAGGAAAAGGAGACGTTTAGGTCAATTTTATGCATTCTGGCGTTCGTAGATACAAGAAAACTGTTAAAATTCTTCAGAAACGTCACTTTTGAAGTGTTTTCTTGTACTTTTAAGCCAATCAGATACCCTACGGGCTCGGAAAGTGCAACGGAACCTTCAAATTTTAGCTAGAAACTGTATTTTTGTCGATTTTTATTGAATTTGAACTATATTTCAACGTTTTTTGATGGTTCTGAGCCACCAAACACACTTAAAGCATGCAGAATCGAATAGGAAAAGGAGACGTTTAGGTCAATTTTATGCATTCTGGCGTTCGTAGATACAAGAAAACTGTTAAAATTCTTCAGAAACGTCACTTTTGAAGTGTTTTCTTGTACTTTTAAGCCAATCAGATACCCTACGGGCTCGGAAAGTGCAACGAAACCATCAAATTTTAGCTAGAAACTGTATTTTTGTCGATTTTTATTGAATTTGAACTATATTTCAACGTTTTTTGATGGTTCTGAGCCACCAAACACACTTAAAGCATGCAGAATCGACTCAGAATAGGAAAAGGAGACGTTTAGGTCAATTTTATGCATTCTGGCGTTCGTAGATACAAGAAAACTGTTAAAATTCTTCAGAAACGTCACTTTTGAAGTGTTTTCTTGTACTTTTAAGCCAATCAGATACCCTACGGGCTCGGAAAGTGCAACGAAACCATCAAATTTTAGCTAGAAACTGTATTTTTGTCGATTTTTATTGAATTTGAACTATATTTCAACGTTTTTTGATGGTTCTGAGCCACCAAACACACTTAAAGCATGCAGAATCGACTCAGAATAGGAAAAGGAGACGTTTAGGTCAATTTTATGCATTCTGGCGTTCGTAGATACAAGAAAACTGTTAAAATTCTTCAGAAACGTCACTTTTGAAGTGTTTTCTTGTACTTTTAAGCCAATCAGATACCCTACGGGCTCGGAAAGTGCAACGAAACCATCAAATTTTAGCTAGAAACTGTATTTTTGTCGATTTTTATTGAATTTGAACTATATTTCAACGTTTTTTGATGGTTCTGAGCCACCAAACACACTTAAAGCATGCAGAATCGACTCAGAATAGGAAAAGGAGACGTTTAGGTCAATTTTATGCATTCTGGCGTTCGTAGATACAAGAAAACTGTTAAAATTCTTCAGAAACGTCACTTTTGAAGTGTTTTCTTGTACTTTTAAGCCAATCAGATACCCTACGGGCTCGGAAAGTGCAACGAAACCATCAAATTTTAGCTAGAAACTGTATTTTTGTCGATTTTTATTGAATTTGAACTATATTTCAACGTTTTTTGATGGTTCTGAGCCACCAAACACACTTAAAGCATGCAGAATCGACTCAGAATAGGAAAAGGAGACGTTTAGGTCAATTTTATGCATTCTGGCGTTCGTAGATACAAGAAAACTGTTAAAATTCTTCAGAAACGTCACTTTTGAAGTGTTTTCTTGTACTTTTAAGCCAATCAGATACCCTACGGGCTCGGAAAGTGCAACGAAACCATCAAATTTTAGCTAGAAACTGTATTTTTGTCGATTTTTATTGAATTTGAACTATATTTCAACGTTTTTTGATGGTTCTGAGCCACCAAACACACTTAAAGCATGCAGAATCGACTCAGAATAGGAAAAGGAGACGTTTAGGTCAATTTTATGCATTCTGGCGTTCGTAGATACAAGAAAACTGTTAAAATTCTTCAGAAACGTCACTTTTGAAGTGTTTTCTTGTACTTTTAAGCCAATCAGATACCCTACGGGCTCGGAAAGTGCAACGAAACCATCAAATTTTAGCTAGAAACTGTATTTTTGTCGATTTTTATTGAATTTGAACTATATTTCAACGTTTTTTGATGGTTCTGAGCCACCAAACACACTTAAAGCATGCAGAATCGACTCAAAATAGGAAAAGGAGACGTTTAGGTCAATTTTATGCATTCTGGCGTTCGTAGATACAAGAAAACTGTTAAAATTCTTCAGAAACGTCACTTTTGAAGTGTTTTCTTGTACTTTTAAGCCAATCAGATACCCTACGGGCTCGGAAAGTGCAACGAAACCATCAAATTTTAGCTAGAAACTGTATTTTTGTCGATTTTTATTGAATTTGAACTATATTTCAACGTTTTTTGATGGTTCTTAGCCACCAAACACACTTAAAGCATGCAGAATCGACTCAGAATAGGAAAAGGAGACGTTTAGGTCAATTTTATGCATTCTGGCGTTCGTAGATACAAGAAAACTGTTAAAATTCTTCAGAAACGTCACTTTTGAAGTGTTTTCTTGTACTTTTAAGCCAATCAGATACCCTACGGGCTCGGAAATTGCAACGAAACCATCAAATTTTAGCTAGAAACTGTATTTTTGTCGATTTTTATTGAATTTGAACTATATTTCAACGTTTTTTGATGGTTCTGAGCCACCAAACACACTTAAAGCATGCAGAATCGACTCAGAATAGGAAAAGGAGACGTTTAGGTCAATTTTATGCATTCTGGCGTTCGTAGATACAAGAAAACTGTTAAAATTCTTCAGAAACGTCACTTTTGAAGTGTTTTCTTGTACTTTTAAGCCAATCAGATACCCTACGGGCTCGGAAAGTGCAACGAAACCATCAAATTTTAGCTAGAAACTGTATTTTTGTCGATTTTTATTGAATTTGAACTATATTTCAACGTTTTTTGATGGTTCTGAGCCACCAAACACACTTAAAGCATGCAGAATCGACTCAGAATAGGAAAAGGAGACGTTTAGGTCAATTTTATGCATTCTGGCGTTCGTAGATACAAGAAAACTGTTAAAATTCTTCAGAAACGTCACTTTTGAAGTGTTTTCTTGTACTTTTAAGCCAATCAGATACCCTACGGGCTCGGAAAGTGCAACGAAACCATCAAATTTTAGCTAGAAACTGTATTTTTGTCGATTTTTATTGAATTTGAACTATATTTCAACGTTTTTTGATGGTTCTGAGCCACCAAACACACTTAAAGCATGCAGAATCGACTCAGAATAGGAAAAGGAGACGTTTAGGTCAATTTTATGCATTCTGGCGTTCGTAGATACAAGAAAACTGTTAAAATTCTTCAGAAACGTCACTTTTGAAGTGTTTTCTTGTACTTTTAAGCCAATCAGATACCCAACGGGCTCGGAAAGTGCAACGAAACCATCAAATTTTAGCTAGAAACTGTATTTTTGTCGATTTTTATTGAATTTGAAGTATATTTCAACGTTTTTTGATGGTTCTGAGCCACCAAACACACTTAAAGCATGCAGAATCGACTCAGAATAGGAAAAGGAGACGTTTAGGTCAATTTTATGCATTCTGGCGTTCGTAGATACAAGAAAACTGTTAAAATTCTTCAGAAACGTCACTTTTGAAGTGTTTTCTTGTACTTTTAAGCCAATCAGATACCCTACGGGCTCGGAAAGTGCAACGAAACCATCAAATTTTAGCTAGAAACTGTATTTTTGTCGATTTTTATTGAATTTGAACTATATTTCAACGTTTTTTGATGGTTCTGAGCCACCAAACACACTTAAAGCATGCAGAATCGACTCAGAATAGGAAAAGGAGACGTTTAGGTCAATTTTATGCATTCTTTCGTTCGTACATACAAGAAAACTGTTAAAACTCTTCAGAAACGTCACTTTTGAAGTGTTTTCTTGTACTTTTAAGCCAATCAGATACCCTACGGGCTCGGAAAGTGCAACGAAACCATCAAATTTTAGCTAGAAACTGTATTTTTGTCGATTTTTATTGAATTTGAACTATATTTCAACGTTTTTTGATGGTTCTGAGCCACCAAACACACTTAAAGCATGCAGAATCGACTCAGAATAGGAAAAGGAGACGTTTAGGTCAATTTTATGCATTCTGGCGTTCGTAGATACAAGAAAACTGTTAAAATTCTTCAGAAACGTCACTTTTGAAGTGTTTTCTTGTACTTTTAAGCCAATCAGATACCCTACGGGCTCGGAAAGTGCAACGAAACCATCAAATTTTAGCTAGAAACTGTATTTTTGTCGATTTTTATTGAATTTGAACTATATTTCAACGTTTTTTGATGGTTCTGAGCCACCAAACACACTTAAAGCATGCAGAATCGACTCAGAATAGGAAAAGGAGACGTTTAGGTCAATTTTTGTGCATTCTGGCGTTCGTAGATACAAGAAAACTGTTAAAATTCTTCAGAAACGTCACTTTTGAAGTGTTTTCTTGTACTTTTAAGCCAATCAGATACCCTACGGGCTCGGAAAGTGCAACGAAACCATCAAATTTTAGCTAGAAACTGTATTTTTGTCAATTTTTATTGAATTTGAACTATATTTCAACGTTTTTTGATGGTTCTGAGCCACCAAACACACTTAAAGCATGCAGAATCGACTCAGAATAGGAAAAGGAGACGTTTAGGTCAATTTTATGCATTCTGGCGTTCGTAGATACAAGAAAACTGTTAAAATTCTTCAGAAACGTCACTTTTGAAGTGTTTTCTTGTACTTTTAAGCCAATCAGATACCCTACGGGCTCGGAAAGTGCAACGAAACCATCAAATTTTAGCTAGAAACTGTATTTTTGTCGATTTTTATTGAATTTGAACTATATTTCAACGTTTTTTGATGGTTCTGAGCCACCAAACACACTTAAAGCATGCAGAATCGACTCAGAATAGGAAAAGGAGACGTTTAGGTCAATTTTATGCATTCTGGCGTTCGTAGATACAAGAAAACTGTTAAAATTCTTCAGAAACGTCACTTTTGAAGTGTTTTCTTGTACTTTTAAGCCAATCAGATACCCTACGGGCTCGGAAAGTGCAACGAAACCATCAAATTTTAGCTAGAAACTGTATTTTTGTCGATTTTTATTGAATTTGAACTATATTTCAACGTTTTTTGATGGTTCTGAGCCACCAAACACACTTAAAGCATGCAGAATCGACTCAGAATAGGAAAAGGAGACGTTTAGGTCAATTTTATGCATTCTGGCCTTCGTAGATACAAGAAAACTGTTAAAATTCTTCAGAAACGTCACTTTTGAAGTGTTTTCTTGTACTTTTAAGCCAATCAGATACCCTACGGGCTCGGAAAGTGCAACGAAACCATCAAATTTTAGATAGAAACTGTATTTTTGTCGATTTTTATTGAATTTGAACTATATTTCAACGTTTTTTGATGGTTCTGAGCCACCAAACACACTTAAAGCATGCAGAATCGACTCAGAATAGGAAAAGGAGACGTTTAGGTCAATTTTA
This sequence comes from Zophobas morio, assembly GCF_036711695.1. Taxonomy (NCBI): domain Eukaryota; kingdom Metazoa; phylum Arthropoda; class Insecta; order Coleoptera; family Tenebrionidae; genus Zophobas; species Zophobas morio. Next base: position 55,978 of record NW_026972628.1, read on the forward strand.
TGCATTCTGGCGTTCGTAGATACAAGAAAACTGTTAAAATTCTTCAGAAACGTCACTTTTGAAGTGTTTTCTTGTACTTTTAAGCCAATCAGATACCCTACGGGCTCGGAAAGTGCAACGAAACCATCAAATTTTAGCTAGAAACTGTATTTTTGTCGATTTTTATTGAATTTGAACTATATTTCAACGTTTTTTGATGGTTCTGAGCCACCAAACACACTTAAAGCATTCAGAATCGACTCAGAATAGGAAAAGGAGACGTTTAGGTCAATTTTATGCATTCTGGCGTTCGTAGATACAAGAAAACTGTTAAAATTCTTCAGAAACGTCACTTTTGAAGTGTTTTCTTGTACTTTTAAGCCAATCAGATACCCTACGGGCTCGGAAAGTGCAACGAAACCATCAAATTTTAGCTAGAAACTGTATTTTTGTCGATTTTTATTGAATTTGAACTATATTTCAACGTTTTTTTGATGTTTCTGAGCCACCAAACACACTTAAAGCATGCAGAATCGACTCAGAATAGGAGAAGGAGACGTTTAGGTCAATTTTATGCATTCTGGCGTTCGTAGATACAAGAAAACTGTTAAAATTCTTCAGAAACGTCACTTTTGAAGTGTTTTCTTGTACTTTTAAGCCAATCAGATACCCTACGGGCTCGGAAAGTGCAACGAAACCATCAAATTTTAGCTAGAAACTGTATTTTTGTCGATTTTTATTGAATTTGAACTATATTTCAACGTTTTTTGATGGTTCTGAGCCACCAAACACACTTAAAGCATGCAGAATCGACTCAGAATAGGAAAAGGAGACTATTAGGTCAATTTTTGTGCATTCTGGCGTTCGTAGATACAAGGAAACTGTTAAAATTCTTCAGAAACGTCACTTTTGAAGTGTTTTCTTGTACTTTTAAGCCAATCAGATACCCTACGGGATCGGAAAGTGCAACGAAACCATCAAATTTTAGCTAGAAACTGTATTTTTGTCGATTTTTATTGAATTTGAACTATATTTCAACGTTTTTTGATGGTTCTGAGCCACCAAACACACTTAAAGCATGCAGAATCGACTCAGAATAGGAAAAGGAGACGTTTAGGTCAATTTTATGCATTCTGGCGTTCGTAGATACAAGAAAACTGTTAAAATTCTTCAGAAACGTCACTTTTGAAGTGTTTTCTTGTACTTTTAAGCCAATCAGATACCCTACGGGCTCGGAAAGTGCAACGAAACCATCAAATTTTAGCTAGAAACTGTATTTTTGTCGATTTTTATTGAATTTGAACTATATTTCAACGTTTTTTGATGGTTCTGAGCCACCAAACACACTTAAAGCATGCAGAATCGACTCAGAATAGGAAAAGGAGACGTTTAGGTCAATTTTATGCATTCTGGCGTTCGTAGATACAAGAAAACTGTTAAAATTCTTCAGAAACGTCACTTTTGAAGTGTTTTCTTGTACTTTTAAGCCAATCAGATACCCGACGGGCTCGGAAAGTGCAACGAAACCATCAAATTTTAGCTAGAAACTGTATTTTTGTCGATTTTTATTGAATTTGAACTATATTTCAACGTTTTTTGATGGTTCTGAGCCACCAAACACACTTAAAGCATGCAGAATCGACTCAGAATAGGAAAAGGAGACGTTTAGGTAAATTTTATGCATTCTGGCGTTCGTAGATACAAGAAAACTGTTAAAATTCTTCAGAAACGTCACTTTTGAAGTGTTTTCTTGTACTTTTAAGCCAATCAGATACCCTACGGGCTCGGAAAGTGCAACAAAACCATCAAATTTTAGATAGAAACTGTATTTTTGTCGATTTTTATTGAATTTGAACTATATTTCAACGTTTTTTGATGGTTCTGAGCCACCAAACACACTTAAAGCATGCAGAATCGACTCAGAATAGGAAAAGGAGACGTTTAGGTCAATTTTATGCATTCTGGCGTTCGTAGATACAAGAAAACTGTTAAAATTCTTCAGAAACGTCACTTTTGAAGTGTTTTCTTGTACTTTTAAGCCAATCAGATACCCTACGGGCTCGGAAAGTGCAACGAAACCATCAAATTTTAGCTAGAAACTGTATTTTTGTCGATTTTTATTGAATTTGAACTATATTTCAACGTTTTTTGATGGTTCTGAGCCACCAGACACACTTAAAGCATGCAGAATCGACTCAGAATAGGAAAAGGAGACGTTTAGGTCAATTTTATGCATTCTGGCGTTCGTAGATACAAGAAAACTGTTAAAATTCTTCAGAAACGTCACTTTTGAAGTGTTTTCTTGTACTTTTAAGCCAATCAGATACCCTACGGGCTCGGAAAGTGCAACGAAACCATCAAATTTTAGCTAGAAACTGTATTTTTGTCGATTTTTATTGAATTTGAACTATATTTCAACGTTTTTTGATGGTTCTGAGCCACCAAACACACTTAAAGCATGCAGAATCGACTCAGAATAGGAAAAGGAGACGTTTAGGTCAATTTTACGCATTCTGGCGTTCGTAGATACAAGAAAACTGTTAAAATTCTTCAGAAGCGTCACTTTTGAAGTGTTTTCTTGTACTTTTAAGCCAATCAGATACCCTACGGGCTCGGAAAGTGCAACGAAACCATCAAATTTTAGCTAGAAACTGTATTTTTGTCGATTTTTATTGAATTTGAACTATATTTCAACGTTTTTTGATGGTTCTGAGCCACCAAACATACTTAAAGCATGCAGAATCGACTCAGAATAGGAAAAGGAGACGTTTAGGTCAATTTTATGCATTCTGGCGTTCGTAGATACAAGAAAACTGTTAAAATTCTTCAGAAACGTCACTTTTGAAGTGTTTTCTTGTACTTTTAAGCCAATCAGATACCCTACGGGCTCGGAAAGTGCAACGAAACCATCAAATTTTAGCTAGAAACTGTATTTTTGTCGATTTTTATTGAATTTGAACTATATTTCAACGTTTTTTGATGGTTCTGAGCCACCAAACACACTTAAAGCATGCAGAATCGACTCAGAATAGGAAAAGGAGACGTTTAGGTCAATTTTATGCATTCTGGCGTTCGTAGATACAAGAAAACTGTTAAAATTCTTCAGAAACGTCACTTTTGAAGTGTTTTCTTGTACTTTTAAGCCAATCAGATACCCTACGGGCTCGGAAAGTGCAACGAAACCATCAAATTTTAGCTAGAAACTGTATTTTTGTCGATTTTTATTGAATTTGAACTATATTTCAACGTTTTTTGATGGTTCTGAGCCACCAAACACACTTAAAGCATGCAGAATCGACTCAGAATAGGAAAAGGAGACGTTTAGGTCAATTTTATGCATTCTGGCGTTCGTAGATACAAGAAAACTGTTAAAATTCTTCAGAAACGTCACTTTTGAAGTGTTTTCTTGTACTTTTAAGCCAATCAGATACCCTACGGGCTCGGAAAGTGCAACGAAACCATCAAATTTTAGCTAGAAACTGTATTTTTGTCAATTTTTATTGAATTTGAACTATATTTCAACGTTTTTTGATGGTTCTGAGCCACCAAACACACTTAAAGCATGCAGAATCGACTCAGAATAGGAAAAGGAGACGTTTAGGTCAATTTTATGCATTCTGGCGTTCGTAGATACAAGAAAACTGTTAAAATTCTTCAGAAACGTCACTTTTGAAGTGTTTTCTTGTACTTTTAAGCCAATCAGATACCCTACGGGCTCGGAAAGTGCAACGAAACCATCAAATTTTAGCTAGAAACTGTATTTTTGTCGATTTTTATTGAATTTGAACTATATTTCAACGTTTTTTGATGGTTCTGAGCCACCAAACACACTTAAAGCATGCAGAATCGACTCAGAATAGGAAAAGGAGACGTTTAGGTCAATTTTATGCATTCTGGCGTTCGTAGATACAAGAAAACTGTTAAAATTCTTCAGAAACGTCACTTTTGAAGTGTTTTCTTGTACTTTTAAGCCAATCAGATACCCTACGGGCTCGGAAAGTGCAACGAAACCATCAAATTTTAGCTAGAAACTGTATTTTTGTCGATTTTTATTGAATTTGAACTATATTTCAACGTTTTTTGATGGTTCTGAGCCACCAAACACACTTAAAGCATGCAGAATCGACTCAGAATAGGAAAAGGAGACGTTTAGGTCAATTTTATGCATTCTGGCGTTCGTAGATACGAGAAAACTGTTAAAATTCTTCAGAAACGTCACTTTTGAAGTGTTTTCTTGTACTTTTAAGCCAATCAGATACCCTACGGGCTCGGAAAGTGCAACGAAACCATCAAATTTTAGCTAGAAACTGTATTTTTGTCGATTTTTATTGAATTTGAACTATATTTCAACGTTTTTTGATGGTTCTGAGCCACCAAACACACTTAAAGCATGCAGAATCGACTCAGAATAGGAAAAGGAGACGTTTAGGTCAATTTTATGCATTCTGGCGTTCGTAGATACAAGAAAACTGTTAAAATTCTTCAGAAACGTCACTTTTGAAGTGTTTTCTTGTACTTTTAAGCCATTCAGATACCCTACGGGCTCGGAAAGTGCAACGAAACCATCAAATTTTAGCTAGAAACTGTATTTTTGTCGATTTTTATTGAATTTGAACTATATTTCAACGTTTTTTGATGGTTCTGAGCCACCAAACACACTTAAAGCATGCAGAATCGACTCAGAATAGGAAAAGGAGACGTTTAGGTCAATTTTATGCATTCTGGCGTTCGTAGATACAAGAAAACTGTTAAAATTCTTCAGAAACGTCACTTTTGAAGTGTTTTCTTGTACTTTTAAGCCAATCAGATACCCTACGGGCTCGGAAAGTGCAACGAAACCATCAAATTTTAGCTAGAAACTGTATTTTTGTCGATTTCTATTGAATTTGAACTATATTTCAACGTTTTTTGATGGTTCTGAGCCACCAAACACACTTAAAGCATGCAGAATCGACTCAGAATAGGAAAAGGAGACGTTTAGGTCAATTTTATGCATTCTGGCGTTCGTAGATACAAGAAAACTGTTAAAATTCTTCAGAAACGTCACTTTTGAAGTGTTTTCTTGTACTTTTAAGCCAATCAGATACCCTACGGGCTCGGAAAGTGCAACGAAACCATCAAATTTTAGCTAGAAACTGTATTTTTGTCGATTTTAATTGAATTTGAACTATATTTCAACGTTTTTTGATGGTTCTGAGCCACCAAACACACTTAAAGCATGCAGAATCGACTCAGAATAGGAAAAGGAGACGTTTAGGTCAATTTTATGCATTCTGGCGTTCGTAGATACGAGAAAACTGTTAAAATTCTTCAGAAACGTCACTTTTGAAGTGTTTTCTTGTACTTTTAAGCCAATCAGATACCCAACGGGCTCGGAAAGTGCAACGAAACCATCAAATTTTAGCTAGAAACTGTATTTTTGTCGATTTTTATGGAATTTGAACTATATTTCAACGTTTTTTGATGGTTCTGAGCCACCAAACACACTTAAAGCATGCAGAATCGACTCAGAATAGGAAAAGGAGACGTTTAGGTCAATTTTATGCATTCTGGCGTTCGTAGATACAAGAAAACTGTTAAAATTCTTCAGAAACGTCACTTTTGAAGTGTTTTCTTGTACTTTTAAGCCATTCAGATACCCTACGGGCTCGGAAAGTGCAACGAAACCATCAAATTTTAGCTAGAAACTGTATTTTTGTCGATTTTTATTGAATTTGAACTATATTTCAACGTTTTTTGATGGTTCTGAGCCAACAAACACACTTAAAGCATGCAGAATCGACTCAGAATAGGAAAAGGAGACGTTTAGGTCAATTTTATGCATTCTGGCGTTCGTAGATACAAGAAAACTGTTAAAATTCTTCAGAAACGTCACTTTTGAAGTGTTTTCTTGTACTTTTAAGCCAATCAGATACCCTACGGGCTCGGAAAGTACAACGAAACCATCAAATTTTAGCTAGAAACTGTATTTTTGTCGATTTCTATTGAATTTGATCTATATTTCAACGTTTTTTGATGGTTCTGAGCCACCAAACACACTTAAAGCATGCAGAATCGACTCAGAATAGGAAAAGGAGACGTTTAGGTCAATTTTATGCATTCTGGCGTTCGTAGATACAAGAAAACTGTTAAAATTCTTCAGAAACGTCACTTTTGAAGTGTTTTCTTGTACTTTTAAGCCAATCAGATACCCTACGGGCTCGGAAAGTGCAACGAAACCATCAAATTTTAGCTAGAAACTGTATTTTTGTCGATTTTTATTGAATTTGAACTATATTTCAACGTTTTTTGATGGTTCTGAGCCACCAAACACTCTTAAAGCATGCAGAATCGACTCAGAATAGGAAAAGGAGACGTTTAGGTCAATTTTATGCATTCTGGCGTTCGTAGATACAAGAAAACTGTTAAAATTCTTCAGAAACGTACTTTTGAAGTGTTTTCTTGTACTTTTAAGCCAATCAGATACCCTACGGGCTCGGAAAGTGCAACGAAACCATCAAATTTTAGCTAGAAACTGTATTTTTGTCGATTTTTATTGAATTTGAACTATATTTCAACGTTTTTTGATGGTTCTGAGCCACCAAACACACTTAAAGCATGCAGAATCGACTCAGAATAGGAAAAGGAGACGTTTAGGTCAATTTTATGCATTCTGGCGTTCGTAGATACGAGAAAACTGTTAAAATTCTTCAGAAACGTCACTTTTGAAGTGTTTTCTTGTACTTTTAAGCCAATCAGATACCCTACGGGCTCGGAAAGTGCAACGAAACCATCAAATTTTAGCTAGAAACTGTATTTTTGTCGATTTTTATTGAATTTGAACTATATTTCAACGTTTTTTGATGGTTCTGAGCCACCAAACACACTTAAAGCATGCAGAATCGACTCAGAATAGGAAAAGGAGACGTTTAGGTCAATTTTATGCATTCTGGCGTTCGTAGATACAAGAAAACTGTTAAAATTCTTCAGAAACGTCACTTTTGAAGAGTTTTCTTGTACTTTTAAGCCATTCAGATACCCTACGGGCTCGGAAAGTGCAACGAAACCATCAAATTTTAGCTAGAAACTGTATTTTTGTCGATTTTTATTGAATTTGAACTATATTTCAACGTTTTTTGATGGTTCTGAGCCACCAAACACACTTAAAGCATGCAGAATCGACTCAGAATAGGAAAAGGAGACGTTTAGGTCAATTTTATGCATTCTGGCGTTCGTAGATACAAGAAAACTGTTAAAATTCTTCAGAAACGTCACTTTTGAAGTGTTTTCTTGTACTTTTAAGCCAATCAGATACCCTACGGGCTCGGAAAGTGCAACGAAACCATCAAATTTTAGCTAGAAACTGTATTTTTGTCGATTTTTATTGAATTTGAACTATATTTCAACGTTTTTTGATGGTTCTGAGCCACCAAACACACTTAAAGCATGCAGAATCGACTCAGAATAGGAAAAGGAGACGTTTAGGTCAATTTTATGCATTCTGGCGTTCGTAGATACAAGAAAACTGTTAAAATTCTTCAGAAACGTCACTTTTGAAGTGTTTTCTTGTACTTTTAAGCCAATCAGATACCCTACGGGCTCGGAAAGTGCAACGAAACCATCAAATTTTAGCTAGAAACTGTATTTTTGTCGATTTTTATTGAATTTGAACTATATTTCAACGTTTTTTGATGGTTCTGAGCCACCAAACACACTTAAAGCATGCAGAATCGACTCAGAATAGGAAAAGGAGACGTTTAGGTCAATTTTATGCATTCTGGCGTTCGTAGATACAAGAAAACTGTTAAAATTCTTCAGAAACGTCACTTTTGAAGTGTTTTCTTGTACTTTTAAGCCAATCAGATACCCTACGGGCTCGGAAAGTGCAACGAAACCATCAAATTTTATCTAGAAACTGTATTTTTGTCGATTTTTATTGAATTTGAACTATATTTCAACGTTTTTTGATGGTTCTGAGCCACCAAACACACTTAAAGCATGCAGAATCGACTCAGAATAGGAAAAGGAGACGTTTAGGTCAATTTTATGCATTCTGGCGTTCGTAGATACAAGAAAACTGTTAAAATTCTTCAGAAACGTCACTTTTGAAGTGTTTTCTTGTACTTTTAAGCCAATCAGATACCCTACGGGCTCGGAAAGTGCAACGAAACCATCAAATTTTAGCTAGAAACTGTATTTTTGTCGATTTTTATTGAATTTGAACTATATTTCAACGTTTTTTGATGGTTCTGAGCCACCAAACACACTTAAAGCATGCAGAATCGACTCAGAATAGGAAAAGGAGACGTTTAGGTCAATTTTATGCATTCTGGCGTTCGTAGATACAAGAAAACTGTTAAAATTCTTCAGAAACGTCACTTTTGAAGTGTTTTCTTGTACTTTTAAGCCAATCAGATACCCTACGGGCTCGGAAAGTACAACGAAACCATCAAATTTTAGCTAGAAACTGTATTTTTGTCGATTTTTATTGAATTTGAACTATATTTCAACGTTTTTTGATGGTTCTGAGCCACCAAACACACTTAAAGCATGCAGAATCGACTCAGAATAGGAAAAGGAGACGTTTAGGTCAATTTTATGCATTCTGGCGTTCGTAGATACAAGAAAACTGTTAAAATTCTTCAGAAACGTCACTTTTGAAGTGTTTTCTTGTACTTTTAAGCCAATCAGATACCCTACGGGCTCGGAAAGTGCAACGAAACCTTCAAATTTTAGCTAGAAACTGTATTTTTGTCGATTTTTATTGAATTTGAACTATATTTCAACGTTTTTTGATGGTTCTGAGCCACCAAACACACTTAAAGCATGCAGAATCGACTCAGAATAGGAAAAGGAGACGTTTAGGTCAATTTTATGCATTCTGGCGTTCGTAGATAGAAGAAAACTGTTAAAATTCTTCAGAAACTTCACTTTTGAAGTGTTTTCTTGTACTTTTAAGCCAATCAGATACCCTACGAGCTCGGAAAGTGCAACGAAACCATCAAATTTTAGCTAGAAACTGTATTTTTGCCGATTTTTATTGAATTTGAACTATATTTCAACGTTTTTTGATGGTTCTGAGCCACCAAACACACTTAAAGCATGCAGAATCGACTCAGAATAGGAAAAGGAGACGTTTAGGTCAATTTTATGCATTCTGGCGTTCGTAGATACAAGAAAACTGTTAAAATTCTTCAGAAACGTCACTTTTGAAGTGTTTTCTTGTACTTTTAAGCCAATCAGATACCCTACGGGCTCGGAAAGTGCAACGAAACCATCAAATTTTAGCTAGAAACTGTATTTTTGTCGATTTTTATTGAATTTGAACTATATTTCAACGTTTTTTGATGGTTCTGAGCCACCAAACACACTTAAAGCATGCAGAATCGACTCAGAATAGGAAAAGGAGACGTTTAGGTCAATTTTATGCATTCTGGCGTTCGTAGATACAAGAAAACTGTTAAAATTCTTCAGAAACGTCACTTTTGAAGTGTTTTCTTGTACTTTTAAGCCAATCAGATACCCTACGGGCTCGGAAAGTACAACGAAACCATCAAATTTTAGCTAGAAACTGTATTTTTGTCGATTTTTATTGAATTTGAACTATATTTCAACGTTTTTTGATGGTTCTGAGCCACCAAACACACTTAAAGCATGCAGAATCGACTCAGAATAGGAAAAGGAGACGTTTAGGTCAATTTTATGCATTCTGGCGTTCGTAGATACAAGAAAACTGTTAAAATTCTTCAGAAACGTCACTTTTGAAGTGTTTTCTTGTACTTTTAAGCCAATCAGATACCCTACGGGCTCGGAAAGTGCAACGAAACCTTCAAATTTTAGCTAGAAACTGTATTTTTGTCGATTTTTATTGAATTTGAACTATATTTCAACGTTTTTTGATGGTTCTGAGCCACCAAACACACTTAAAGCATGCAGAATCGACTCAGAATAGGAAAAGGAGACGTTTAGGTCAATTTTATGCATTCTGGCGTTCGTAGATACAAGAAAACTGTTAAAATTCTTCAGAAACTTCACTTTTGAAGTGTTTTCTTGTACTTTTAAGCCAATCAGATACCCTACGGGCTCGGAAAGTGCAACGAAACCATCAAATTTTAGCTAGAAACTGTATTTTTGCCGATTTTTATTGAATTTGAACTATATTTCAACGTTTTTTGATGGTTCTGAGCCACCAAACACACTTAAAGCATGCAGAATCGACTCAGAATAGGAAAAGGAGACGTTTAGGTCAATTTTATGCATTCTGGCGTTCGTAGATACAAGAAAACTGTTAAAATTCTTCAGAAACGTCACTTTTGAAGTGTTTTCTTGTACTTTTAAGCCAATCAGATAACCTACGGGCTCGAAAAGTGCAACGAAACCATCAAATTTTAGCTAGAAACTGTATTTTTGTCGATTTTTATTGAATTTGAACTATATTTCAACGTTTTTTGATGGTTCTGAGCCACCAAACACACTTAAAGCATGCAGAATCGACTCAGAATAGGAAAAGGAGACGTTTAGGTCAATTTTATGCATCCAGGCGTTCGTAGATACAAGAAAACTGTTAAAATTCTTCAGAAACGTCACTTTTGAAGTGTTTTCTTGTACTTTTAAGCCAATCAGATACCCTACGGGCTCGGAAAGTGCAACGAAACCTTCAAATTTTAGCTAGAAACTGTATTTTTGTCGATTTTTATTGAATTTGAACTATATTTCAACGTTTTTTGATGGTTCTGAGCCACCAAACACACTTAAAGCATGCAGAATCGACTCAGAATAGGAAAAGGAGACGTTTAGGTCAATTTTATGCATTCTGGCGTTCGTAGATACAAGAAAACTGTTAAAATTCTTCAGAAACGTCACTTTTGAAGTGTTTTCTTGTACTTTTAAGCCAATCAGATACCCTACGGGCTCGGAAAGTGCAACGAAACCATCAAATTTTATCTAGAAACTGTATTTTTGTCGATTTTTATTGAATTTGAACTATATTTCAACGTTTTTTGATGGTTCTGAGCCACCAAACACACTTAAAGCATGCAGAATCGACTCAGAATAGGAAAAGGAGACGTTTAGGGTCAATTTTATGCATTCTGGCGTTCGTAGATACAAGAAAACTGTTAAAATTCTTCAGAAACGTCACTTTTGAAGTGTTTTCTTGTACTTTTAAGCCAATCAGATACCCTACGGGCTCGGAAAGTGCAACGAAACCATCAAATTTTAGCTAGAAACTGTATTTTTGTCGATTTTTATTGAATTTGAACTATATTTCAACGTTTTTTGATGGTTCTGAGCCACCAAACACACTTAAAGCATGCAGAATCGACTCAGAATAGGAAAAGGAGACGTTTAGGTCAATTTTATGCATTCTGGCGTTCGTAGATACAAGAAAACTGTTAAAATTCTTCAGAAACGTCACTTTTGAAGTGTTTTCTTGTACTTTTAAGCCAATCAGATACCCTACGGGCTCGGAAAGTACAACGAAACCATCAAATTTTAGCTAGAAACTGTATTTTTGTCGATTTTTATTGAATTTGAACTATATTTCAACGTTTTTTGATGGTTCTGAGCCACCAAACACACTTAAAGCATGCAGAATCGACTCAGAATAGGAAAAGGAGACGTTTAGGTCAATTTTATGCATTCTGGCGTTCGTAGATACAAGAAAACTGTTAAAATTCTTCAGAAACGTCACTTTTGAAGTGTTTTCTTGTACTTTTAAGCCAATCAGATACCCTACGGGCTCGGAAAGTGCAACGAAACCTTCAAATTTTAGCTAGAAACTGTATTTTTGTCGATTTTTATTGAATTTGAACTATATTTCAACGTTTTTTGATGGTTCTGAGCCACCAAACACACTTAAAGCATGCAGAATCGACTCAGAATAGGAAAAGGAGACGTTTAGGTCAATTTTATGCATTCTGGCGTTCGTAGATACAAGAAAACTGTTAAAATTCTTCAGAAACTTCACTTTTGAAGTGTTTTCTTGTACTTTTAAGCCAATCAGATACCCTACGGGCTCGGAAAGTGCAACGAAACCATCAAATTTTAGCTAGAAACTGTATTTTTGCCGATTTTTATTGAATTTGAACTATATTTCAACGTTTTTTGATGGTTCTGAGCCACCAAACACACTTAAAGCATGCAGAATCGACTCAGAATAGGAAAAGGAGACGTTTAGGTCAATTTTATGCATTCTGGCGTTCGTAGATACAAGAAAACTGTTAAAATTCTTCAGAAACGTCACTTTTGAAGTGTTTTCTTGTACTTTTAAGCTAATCAGATACCCTACGGGCTCGGAAAGTGCAACGAAACCATCAAATTTTAGCTAGAAACTGTATTTTTGTCGATTTTTATTGAATTTGAACTATATTTCAACGTTTTTTGATGGTTCTGAGCCACCAAACACACTTAAAGCATGCAGAATCGACTCAGAATAGGAAAAGGAGACGTTTAGGTCAATTTTATGCATTCTGGCGTTCGTAGATACAAGAAAACTGTTAAAATTCTTCAGAAACGTCACTTTTGAAGTGTTTTCTTGTACTTTTAAGCCAATCAGATACCCTACGGGCTCGGAAAGTACAACGAAACCATCAAATTTTAGCTAGAAACTGTATTTTTGTCGATTTTTATTGAATTTGAACTATATTTCAACGTTTTTTGATGGTTCTGAGCCACCAAACACACTTAAAGCATGCAGAATCGAATCAGAATAGGAAAAGGAGACGTTTAGGTCAATTTTATGCATTCTGGCGTTCGTAGATACAAGAAAACTGTTAAAATTCTTCAGAAACGTCACTTTTGAAGTGTTTTCTTGTACTTTTAAGCCAATCAGATACCCTACGGGCTCGGAAAGTGCAACGAAACCTTCAAATTTTAGCTAGAAACTGTATTTTCGTCGATTTTTATTGAATTTGAACTATATTTCAACGTTTTTTGATGGTTCTGAGCCACCAAACACACTTAAAGCATGCAGAATCGACTCAGAATAGGAAAAGGAGACGTTTAGGTCAATTTTATGCATTCTGGCGTTCGTAGATACAAGAAAACTGTTAAAATTCTTCAGAAACTTCACTTTTGAAGTGTTTTCTTGTACTTTTAAGCCAATCAGATACCCTACGGGCTCGGAAAGTGCAACGAAACCATCAAATTTTAGCTAGAAACTGTATTTTTGCCGATTTTTATTGAATTTGAACTATATTTCAACGTTTTTTGATGGTTCTGAGCCACCAAACACACTTAAAGCATGCAGAATCGACTCAGAATAGGAAAAGGAGACGTTTAGGTCAATTTTTTGCATTCTGGCGTTCGTAGATACAAGAAAACTGTTAAAATTCTTCAGAAACGTCACTTTTGAAGTGTTTTCTTGTACTTTTAAGCCAATCAGATACCCTACGGGCTCGGAAAGTGCAACGAAACCATCAAATTTTAGCTAGAAACTGTATTTTTGTCGATTTTTATTGAATTTGAACTATATTTCAACGTTTTTTGATGGTTCTGAGCCACCAAACACACTTAAAGCATGCAGAATCGACTCAGAATAGGAAAAGGAGACGTTTAGGTCAATTTTATGCATTCTGGCGTTCGTAGATACAAGAAAACTGTTAAAATTCTTCAGAAACGTCACTTTTGAAGTGTTTTCTTGTACTTTTAAGCCAATCAGATAACCTACGGGCTCGAAAAGTGCAACGAAACCATCAAATTTTAGCCAGAAACTGTATTTTTGTCGATTTTTATTGAATTTGAACTATATTTCAACGTTTTTTGATGGTTCTGAGCCACCAAACACACTTAAAGCATGCAGAATCGACTCAGAATAGGAAAAGGAGACGTTTAGGTCAATTTTATGCATTCTGGCGTTCGTAGATACAAGAAAACTGTTAAAATTCTTCAGAAACGTCACTTTTGAACTGTTTTCTTGTACTTTTAAGCCAATCAGATACCCTACGGGCTCGGAAAGTGCAACGAAACCATCAAATTTTAGCTAGAAACTGTATTTTTGTCGATTTTTATTGAATTTGAACTATATTTCAACGTGTTTTGATGGTTCTGAGCCACCAAACACACTTAAAGCATGCAGAATCGACTCAGAATAGGAAAAGGAGACGTTTAGGTCAATTTTATGCATTCTGGCGCCATAGTTCAAATTCAATAAAAATCGACAAAAATACAGTTTCTAGCTAAAATTTGATGGTTTCGTTGCACTTTCCGAGCCCGTAGGGTATCTGATTGGCTTAAAAGTACAAGAAAACACTTCAAAAGTGACGTTTCTGAAGAATTTTAACAGTTTTCTTGTATCTACGAACGCCAGAATGCATAAAATTGACCTAAACGTCTCCTTTTCCTATTCTGAGTCGATTCTGCATGCTTTGAGTGTGTTTGGTGGCTCAGAACCATCAAAAAACGTTGAAATATAGTTCAAATTCAATAAAAATCGACAAAAATACAGTTTCTAGCTAAAATTTGATGGTTTCGTTGCACTTTCCGAGCCCGTAGGGTATCTGATTGGCTTAAAAGTACAAGAAAACACTTCAAAAGTGACGTTTCTGAAGAATTTTAACAGTTTTCTTGTATCTACGAACGCCAGAATGCATAAAATTGACCTAAACGTCTCCTTTTCCTATTCTGAGTCGATTCTGCATGCTTTAAGTGTGTTTGGTGGCTCAGAACCATCAAAAAACGTTGAAATATAGTTCAAATTCAATAAAAATCGACAAAAATACAGTTTCTAGCTAAAATTTGATGGTTTCGTTGCACTTTCCGAGCCCGTAGGGTATCTGATTGGCTTAAAAGTACAAGAAAACACTTCAAAAGTGACGTTTCTGAAGAATTTTAACAGTTTTCTTGTATCTACGAACGCCAGAATGCATAAAATTGACCTAAACGTCTCCTTTTCCTATTCTGAGTCGATTCTGCATGCTTTAAGTGTGTTTGGTGGCTCAGAACCAACAAAAAACGTTGAAATATAGTTCAAATTCAATAAAAATCGACAAAAATACAGTTTCTAGCTAAAATTTGATGGTTTCGTTGCACTTTCCGAGCCCGTAGGGTATCTGATTGGCTTAAAAGTACAAGAAAACACTTCAAAAGTGACGTTTCTGAAGAATTTTAACAGTTTTCTTGTATCTACGAACGCCAGAATGCATAAAATTGACCTAAACGTCTCCTTTTCCTATTCTGAGTCGATTCTGCATGCTTTAAGTGTGTTTGGTGGCTCAGAACCATCAAAAAACGTTGAAATATAGTTCAAATTCAATAAAAATCGACAAAAATACAGTTTCTAGCTAAAATTTGATGGTTTCGTTGCACTTTCCGAGCCCGTAGGGTATCTGATTGGCTTAAAAGTACAAGAAAACACTTCAAAAGTGACGTTTCTGAAGAATTTTAACAGTTTTCTTGTATCTACGAACGCCAGAATGCATAAATTTGACCTAAACGTCTCCTTTTCCTATTCTGAGTCGATTCTGCATGCTTTAAGTGTGTTTGGTGGCTCAGAACCATCAAAAAACGTTGAAATATAGTTCAAATTCAATAAAAATCGACAAAAATACAGTTTCTAGCTAAAATTTGATGGTTTCGTTGCACTTTTCGAGCCCGTAGGGTATCTGATTGGCTTAAAAGTACAAGAAAACACTTCAAAAGTGACGTTTCTGAAGAATTTTAACAGTTTTCTTGTATCTACGAACGCCAGAATGCATAAAATTGACCTAAACGTCTCCTTTTCCTATTCTGAGTCGATTCTGCATGCTTTAAGTGTGTTTGGTGGCTCAGAACCATCAAAAAACGTTGAAATATAGTTCAAATTCAATAAAAATCGACAAAAATACAGTTTCTAGCTAAAATTTGATGGTTTCGTTGCACTTTCCGAGCCCGTAGGGTATCTGATTGGCTTAAAAGTACAAGAAAACACTTCAAAAGTGACGTTTCTGAAGAATTTTAACAGTTTTCTTGTATCTACGAACGCCAGAATGCATAAAATTGACCTAAACGTCTCCTTTTCCTATTCTGAGTCGATTCTGCATGCTTTAAGTGTGTTTGGTGGCTCAGAACCATCAAAAAACGTTGAAATATAGTTCAAATTCAATAAAAATCGACAAAAATACAGTTTCTAGCTAAAATTTGATGGTTTCGTTGCACTTTCCGAGCCCGTAGGGTATCTGATTGGCTTAAAAGTACAAGAAAACACTTCAAAAGTGACGTTTCTGAAGAATTTTAACAGTTTTCTTGTATCTACGAACGCCACAATGCATAAAATTGACCTAAACGTCTCCTTTTCCTATTCTGAGTCGATTCTGCATGCTTTAAGTGTGTTTGGTGGCTCAGAACCATCAAAAAACGTTGAAATATAGTTCAAATTCAATAAAAATCGACAAAAATACAGTTTCTAGCTAAAATTTGATGGTTTCGTTGCACTTTCCGAGCCCGTAGGGTATCTGATTGGCTTAAAAGTACAAGAAAACACTTCAAAAGTGACGTTTCTGAAGAATTTTAACAGTTTTCTTGTATCTACGAACGCCAGAATGCATAAAATTGACCTAAACGTCTCCTTTTCCTATTCTGAGTCGATTCTGCATGCTTTAAGTGTGTTTGGTGGCTCAGAACCATCAAAAAACGTTGAAATATAGTTCAAATTCAATAAAAATCGACAAAAATACAGTTTCTAGCTAAAATTTGATGGTTTCGTTGCACTTTCCGAGCCCGTAGGGTATCTGATTGGCTTAAAAGTACAAGAAAACACTTCAAAAGTGACGTTTCTGAAGAATTTTAACAGTTTTCTTGTATCTACGAACGCCAGAATGCATAAAATTGACCTAAACGTCTCCTTTTCCTATTCTGAGTCGATTCTGCATGCTTTAAGTTAGTTTGGTGGCTCAGAACCATCAAAAAACGTTGAAATATAGTTCAAATTCAATAAAAATCGACAAAAATACAGTTTCTAGCTAAAATTTGATGGTTTCGTTGCACTTTCCGAGCCCGTAGGGTATCTGATTGGCTTAAAAGTACAAGAAAACACTTCAAAAGTGACGTTTCTGAAGAATTTTAACAGTTTTCTTGTATCTACGAACGCCAGAATGCATAAAATTGACCTAAACGTCTCCTTTTCCTATTCTGAGTCGATTCTGCATGCTTTAAGTGTGTTTGGTGGCTCAGAACCATCAAAAAACGTTGAAATATAGTTCAAATTCAATAAAAATCGACAAAAATACAGTTTCTAGCTAAAATTTGATGGTTTCGTTGCACTTTTCGAGCCCGTAGGGTATCTGATTGGCTTAAAAGTACAAGAAAACACTTCAAAAGTGACGTTTCTGAAGAATTTTAACAGTTTTCTTGTATCTACGAACGCCAGAATGCATAAAATTGACCTAAACGTCTCCTTTTCCTATTCTGAGTCGATTCTGCATGCTTTAAGTGTGTTTGGTGGCTCAGAACCATCAAAAAACGTTGAAATATAGTTCAAATTCAATAAAAATCGACAAAAATACAGTTTCTAGCTAAAATTTGATGGTTTCGTTGCACTTTCCGAGCCCGTTGGGTATCTGATTGGCTTAAAAGTACAAGAAAACACTTCAAAAGTGACGTTTCTGAAGAATTTTAACAGTTTTCTTGTATCTACGAACGCCAGAATGCATAAAATTGACCTAAACGTCTCCTTTTCCTATTCTGAGTCGATTCTGCATGCTTTAAGTGTGTTTGGTGGCTCAGAACCATCAAAAAACGTTGAAATATAGTTCAAATTCAATAAAAATCGACAAAAATACAGTTTCTAGCTAAAATTTGATGGTTTCGTTGCACTTTCCGAGCCCGTAGGGTATCTGATTGGCTTAAAAGTACAAGAAAACACTTCAAAAGTGACGTTTCTGAAGAATTTTAACAGTTTTCTTGTATCTACGAACGCCAGAATGCATAAAATTGACCTAAACGTCTCCTTTTCCTATTCTGAGTCGATTCTGCATGCTTTAAGTGTGTTTGGTGGCTCAGAACCATCAAAAAACGTTGAAATATAGTTCAAATTCAATAAAAATCGACAAAAATACAGTTTCTAGCTAAAATTTGATGGTTTCGTTGCACTTTCCGAGCCCGTAGGGTATCTGATTGGCTTAAAAGTACAAGAAAACACTTCAAAAGTGACGTTTCTAAAGAATTTTAACAGTTTTCTTGTATCTACGAACGCCAGAATGCATAAAATTGACCTAAACGTCTCCTTTTCCTATTCTGAGTCGATTCTGCATGCTTTAAGTGTGTTTGGTGGCTCAGAACCATCAAAAAACGTTGAAATATAGTTCAAATTCAATAAAAGTCGACAAAAATACAGTTTCTAGCTAAAATTTGATGGTTTCGTTGCACTTTCCGAGCCCTTAGGATATCTGATTGGCTTAAAAGTACAAGAAAACACTTCAAAAGTGACGTTTCTGAAGAATTTTAACAGTTTTCTTGTATCTACGAACGCCAGAATGCATAAAATTGACCTAAACGTCTCCTTTTCCTATTCTGAGTCGATTCTGCATGCTTTAAGTGTGTTTGGTGGCTCAGAACCATCAAAAAACGTTGAAATATAGTTCAAATTCAATAAAAATCGACAAAAATACAGTTTCTAGCTAAAATTTGATGGTTTCGTTGCACTTTCCGAGCCCGTAGGGTATCTGATTGGCTTAAAAGTACAAGAAAACACTTCAAAAGTGACGTTTCTGAAGAATTTTAACAGTTTTCTTGTATCTACGAACGCCAGAATGCATAAAATTGACCTAAACGTCTCCGTTTCCTATTCTGAGTCGATTCTGCATGCTTTAAGTGTGTTTGGTGGCTCAGAACCATCAAAAAACGTTGAAATATAGTTCAAATTCAATAAAAATCGACAAAAATACAGTTTCTAGCTAAAATTTGATGGTTTCGTTGCACTTTCCGAGCCCGTAGGGTATCTGATTGGCTTAAAAGTACAAGAAAACACTTCAAAAGTGACGTTTCTGAAGAATTTTAACAGTTTTCTTGTATCTACGAACGCCAGAATGCATAAAATTGACCTAAACGTCTCCTTTTCCTATTCTGAGTCGATTCTGCATGCTTTAAGTGTGTTTGGTGGCTCAGAACCATCAAAAAACGTTGAAATATAGTTCAAATTCAATAAAAATCGATAAAAATACAGTTTCTAGCTAAAATTTGATGGTTTCGTTGCACTTTCCGAGCCCGTAGGGTATCTGATTGGCTTAAAAGTACAAGAAAACACTTCAAAAGTGACGTTTCTGAAGAATTTTAACAGTTTTCTTGTATCTACGAACGCCAGAATGCTTAAAATTGACCTAAACGTCTCCTTTTCCTATTCTGAGTCGATTCTGCATGCTTTAAGTGTGTTTGGTGGCTCAGAACCATCAAAAAACGTTGAAATATAGTTCAAATTCAATAAAAATCGACAAAAATACAGTTTCTAGCTAAAATGTGATGGTTTCGTTGCACTTTCCGAGCCCGTAGGGTATCTGATTGGCTTAAAAGTACAAGAAAACGCTTCAAAAGTGACGTTTCTGAAGAATTTTAACAGTTTTCTTGTATCTACGAACGCCAGAATGCATAAAATTGACCTAAACGTTTCCTTTTCCTATTCTGAGTCGATTCTGCATGCTTTAAGTGTGTTTGGTGGCTCAGAACCATCAAAAAACGTTGAAATATAGTTCAAATTCAA
The DNA here is from genome assembly GCF_036711695.1 of Zophobas morio. Classification (NCBI taxonomy): domain Eukaryota; kingdom Metazoa; phylum Arthropoda; class Insecta; order Coleoptera; family Tenebrionidae; genus Zophobas; species Zophobas morio. The sequence goes on from NW_026972628.1 coordinate 75,605, forward strand.
TAAAAATCGACAAAAATACAGTTTCTAGCTAAAATTTGATGGTTTCGTTGCACTTTCCGAGCCCGTAGGGTATCTGATTGGCTTAAAAGTACAAGAAAACACTTCAAAAGTGACGTTTCTGAAGAATTTTAACAGTTTTCTTGTATCTACGAACGCCAGAATGCATAAAATTGACCTAAACGTCTCCTTTTCCTATTCTGAGTCGATTCTGCATGCTTTAAGTGTGTTTGGTGGCTCAGAACCATCAAAAAACGTTGAAATATAGTTCAAATTCAATAAAAATCGACAAAAATACAGTTTCTAGCTAAAATTTGATGGTTTCGTTGCACTTTCCGAGCCCGTAGGGTATCTGATTGGCTTAAAAGTACCAGAAAACACTTCAAAAGTGACGTTTCTGAAGAATTTTAACAGTTTTCTTGGATCTACGAACGCCAGAATGCATAAAATTGACCTAAACGTCTCCTTTTCCTATTCTGAGTCGATTCTGCATGCTTTAAGTGTGTTTGGTGGCTCAGAACCATCAAAAAACGTTGAAATATAGTTCAAATTCAATAAAAATCGACAAAAATACAGTTTCTAGCTAAAATTTGATGGTTTCGTTGCACTTTCCGAGCCCGTAGGGTATCTGATTGGCTTAAAAGTACAAGAAAACACTTCAAAAGTGACGTTTCTGAAGAATTTTAACAGTTTTCTTGTATCAACGAACGCCAGAATGCATAAAATTGACCTAAACGTCTCCTTTTCCTATTCTGAGTCGATTCTGCATGCTTTAAGTGTGTTTGGTGGCTCAGAACCATCAAAAAACGTTGAAATATAGTTCAAATTCAATAAAAATCGACAAAAATACAGTTTCTAGCTAAAATTTGATGGTTTCGTTGCACTTTCCGAGCCCGTAGGGTATCTGATTGGCTTAAAAGTACAAGAAAACACTTCAAAAGTGACGTTTCTGAAGAATTTTAACAGTTTTCTTGTATCTACGAACGCCAGAATGCATAAAATTGACCTAAACGTCTCCTTTTCCTATTCTGAGTCGATTCTGCATGCTTTAAGTGTGTTTGGTGGCTCAGAACCATCAAAAAACGTTGAAATATAGTTCAAATTCAATAAAAATCGACAAAAATACAGTTTCTGGCTAAAATTTGATGGTTTCGTTGCACTTTCCGAGCCCGTAGGGTATCTGATTGGCTTAAAAGTACAAGAAAACACTTCAAAAGTGACGTTTCTGAAGAATTTTAACAGTTTTCTTGTATCTACGAACGCCAGAATGCATAAAATTGACCTAAACGTCTCCTTTTCCTATTCTGAGTCGATTCTGCATGCTTTAAGTGTGTTTGGTGGCTCAGAACCATCAAAAAACGTTGAAATATAGTTCAAATTCAATAAAAATCGACAAAAATACAGTTTCTAGCTAAAATTTTATGGTTTCGTTGCACTTTCCGAGCCCGTAGGGTATCTGATTGGCTTAAAAGTACAAGAAAACACTTCAAAAGTGACGTTTCTGAAGAATTTTAACAGTTTTCTTGTATCTACGAACGCCAGAATGCATAAAATTGACCTAAACGTCTCCTTTTCCTATTCTGAGTCGATTCTGCATGCTTTAAGTGTGTTTGGTGGCTCAGAACCATCAAAAAACGTTGAAATATAGTTCAAATTCAATAAAAATCGACAAAAATACAGTTTCTAGCTAAAATTTGATGGTTTCGTTGCACTTTCCGAGCCCGTAGGGTATCTGATTGGCTTAAAAGTACAAGAAAACACTTCAAAAGTGACGTTTCTGAAGAATTTTAACAGTTTTCTTGTATCTACGAACGCCAGAATGCATAAAATTGACCTAAACGTCTCCTTTTCCAATTCTGAGTCGATTCTGCATGCTTTAAGTGTGTTTGGTGGCTCAGAACCATCAAAAAACGTTGAAATATAGTTCAAATTCAATAAAAATCGACAAAAATACAGTTTCTAGCTATAATTTGATGGTTTCGTTGCACTTTCCGAGCCCGTAGGGTATCTGATTGGCTTAAAAGTACAAGAAAACACTTCAAAAGTGACGTTTCTGAAGAATTTTAACAGTTTTCTTGTATCTACGAACGCCAGAATGCATAAAATTGACCTAAACGTCTCCTTTTCCTATTCTGAGTCGATTCTGCATGCTTTAAGTGTGTTTGGTGGCTCAGAACCATCAAAAAACGTTGAAATATAGTTCAAATTCAATAAAAATCGACAAAAATACAGTTTCTAGCTAAAATTTGATGGTTTCGTTGCACTTTCCGAGCCCCGTAGGGTATCTGATTGGCTTAAAAGTACAAGAAAACACTTCAAAAGTGACGTTTCTGAAGAATTTTAACAGTTTTCTTGTATCTACGAACGCCAGAATGCATAAATTTGACCTAAACGTCTCCTTTTCCTATTCTGAGTCGATTCTGCATGCTTTAAGTGTGTTTGGTGGCTCAGAACCATCAAAAAACGTTGAAATATAGTTCAAATTCAATAAAAATCGACAAAAATACAGTTTCTAGCTAAAATTTGATGGTTTCGTTGCACTTTCCGAGCCCGTAGGGTATCTGATTGGCTTAAAAGTACAAGAAAACACTTCAAAAGTGACGTTTCTGAAGAATTTTAACAGTTTTCTTGTATCTACGAACGCCAGAATGCATAAAATTGACCTAAACGTCTCCTTTTCCTATTCTGAGTCGATTCTGCATGCTTTAAGTGTGTTTGGTGGCTGAGAACCATCAAAAAACGTTGAAATATAGTTCAAATTCAATAAAAATCGACAAAAATACAGTTTCTAGCTAAAATTTGATGGTTTCGTTGCACTTTCCGAGCCCGTAGGGTATCTGATTGGCTTAAAAGTACAAGAAAACACTTCAAAAGTGACGTTTCTGAAGAATTTTAACAGTTTTCTTGTATCTACGAACGCCAGAATGCATAAAATTGACCTAAACCTCTCCTTTTCCTATTCTGAGTCGATTCTGCATGCTTTAAGTGTGTTTGGTGGCTCAGAACCATCAAAAAACGTTGAAATATAGTTCAAATTCAATTAAAATCGACAAAAATACAGTTTCTAGCTAAAATTTGATGGTTTCGTTGCACTTTCCGAGCCCGTAGAGTATCTGATTGGCTTAAAAGTACAAGAAAACACTTCAAAAGTGACGTTTCTGAAGAATTTTAACAGTTTTCTTGTATCTACGAAGGCCAGAATGCATAAAATTAACCTAAACGTCTCCTTTTCCTATTCTGAGTCGATTCTGCATGCTTTAAGTGTGTTTGGTGGCTCAGAACCATCAAAAAACGTTGAAATATAGTTCAAATTCAATAAAAATCGACAAAAATACAGTTTCTAGCTAAAATTTGATGGTTTCGTTGCACTTTCCGAGCCCGTAGGGTATCTGATTGGCTTAAAAGTACAAGAAAACACTTCAAAAGTGACGTTTCTGAAGAATTTTAACAGTTTTCTTGTATCTACGAACGCCAGAATGCATAAAATTGACCTAAACGTCTCCTTTTCCTATTCTGAGTCGATTCTGCATGCTTTAAGTGTGTTTGGTGGCTGAGAACCATCAAAAAACGTTGAAATATAGTTCAAATTCAATAAAAATCGACAAAAATACAGTTTCTAGCTAAAATTTGATGGTTTCGTTGCACTTTCCGAGCCCGTAGGGTATCTGATTGGCTTAAAAGTACAAGAAAAGACTTCAAAAGTGACGTTTCTGAAGAATTTTAACAGTTTTCTTGTATCTACGAACGCCAGAATGCATAAAATTGACCTAAACCTCTCCTTTTCCTATTCTGAGTCGATTCTGCATGCTTTAAGTGTGTTTGGTGGCTCAGAACCATCAAAAAACGTTGAAATATAGTTCAAATTCAATAAAAATCGACAAAAATACAGTTTCTAGCTAAAATTTGATGGTTTCGTTGCACTTTCCGAGCCCGTAGGGTATCTGATTGGCTTAAAAGTACAAGAAAACACTTCAAAAGTGACGTTTCTGAAGAATTTTAACAGTTTTCTTGTATCTACGAACGCCAGAATGCATAAAATTGACCTAAACGTCTCCTTTTCCTATACTGAGTCGATTCTGCATGCTTTAAGTGTGTTTGGTGGCTCAGAACCATCAAAAAACGTTGAAATATAGTTCAAATTCAATAAAAATCGACAAAAATACAGTTTCTAGCTAAAATTTGATGGTTTCGTTGCACTTTCCGAGCCCGTAGGGTACCTGATTGGCTTAAAAGTACAAGAAAACACTTCAAAAGTGACGTTTCTGAAGAATTTTAACAGTTTTCTTGTATCTACGAACGCCAGAATGCATAAAATTGACCTAAACGTCTCCTTTTCCTATTCTGAGTCGATTCTGCATGCTTTAAGTGTGTTTGGTGGCTCAGAACCATCAAAAAACGTTGAAATATAGTTCAAATTCAATAAAAATCGACAAAAATACAGTTTCTAGCTAAAATTTGATGGTTTCGTTGCACTTTCCGAGCCCGTAGGGTATCTGATTGGCTTAAAAGTACAAGAAAACACTTCAAAAGTGACGTTTCTGAAGAATTTTAACAGTTTTCTTGTATCTACGAACGCCAGAATGCATAAAATTTCTAGCTAAAATTTGATGGTTTCGTTGCACTTTCCGAGCCCGTAGGGTATCTGATTGGCTTAAAAGTACAAGAAAACACTTCAAAAGTGACGTTTCTGAAGAATTTTAACAGTTTTCTTGTATCTACGAACGCTAAAATTTGATGGTTTCGTTGCACTTTCCGAGCCCGTAGGGTATCTGATTGGCTTAAAAGTACTAGAAAACACTTCAAAAGTGACGTTTCTGAAGAATTTTAACAGTTTTCTTGTATCTACGAACGCCAGAATGCATAAAATTGACCTAAACGTCTCCTTTTCCTATTCTGAGTCGATTCTGCATGCTTTAAGTGTGTTTGGTGGCTCAGAACCATCAAAAAACGTTGAAATATAGTTCAAATTCAATAAAAATCGACAAAAATACAGTTTCTAGCTAAAATTTGATGGTTTCGTTGCACTTTCCGAGCCCGTAGGGTATCTGATTGGCTTAAAAGTACAAGAAAACACTTCAAAAGTGACGTTTCTGAAGAATTTTAATAGTTTTCTTGTATCTACGAACGCCAGAATGCATAAAATTGACCTAAACGTCTCCTTTTCCTATTCTGAGTCGATTCTGCATGCTTTAAGTGTGTTTGGTGGCTCAGAACCATCAAAAAACTTTGAAATATAGTTCAAATTCAATAAAAATCGACAAAAATACAGTTTCTAGCTAAAATTTGATGGTTTCGTTGCACTTTCCGAGCCCGTAGGGTATCTGATTGGCTTAAAAGTACAAGAAAACACTTCAAAAGTGACGTTTCTGAAGAATTTTAACAGTTTTCTTGTATCTACGAACGCCAGAATGCATAAAATTGACCTAAACGTCTCCTTTTCCTATTCTGAGTCGATTCTGCATGCTTTAAGTGTGTTTGGTGGCTCAGAACCATCAAAAAACGTTGAAATATAGTTCAAATTCAATAAAAATCGACAAAAATACAGTTTCTAGCTAAAATTTGATGGTTTCGTTGCACTTTCCGAGCCCGTAGGGTATCTGATTGGCTTAAAAGTACAAGAAAACACTTCAAAAGTGACGTTTCTGAAGAATTTTAACAGTTTTCTTGTATCTACGAACGCCAGAATGCATAAAATTGACCTAAACGTCTCCTTTTCCTATTCTGAGTCGATTCTGCATGCTTTAAGTGTGTTTGGTGGCTCAGAACCATCAAAAAACGTTGAAATATAGTTCAAATTCAATAAAAATCGACAAAAATACAGTTTCTAGCTAAAATTTGATGGTTTCGTTGCACTTTCCGAGCCCGTAGGGTATCTGATTGGCTTAAAAGTACAAGAAAACACTTCAAAAGTGACGTTTCTGAAGAATTTTAACAGTTTTCTTGTATCTACGAACGCCAGAATGCATAAAATTGACCTAAACGTCTCCTTTTGCTATTCTGAGTCGATTCTGCATGCTTTAAGTGTGTTTGGTGGCTCAGAACCATCAAAAAACGTTGAAATATAGTTCAAATTCAATAAAAATCGACAAAAATACAGTTTCTAGCTAAAATTTGATGGTTTCGTTGCACTTTCCGAGCCCGTAGGGTATCTGATTGGCTTAAAAGTACAAGAAAACACTTCAAAAGTGACGTTTCTGAAGAATTTTAACAGTTTTCTTGTATCTACGAACGCCAGAATGCATAAAATTGACCTAAACGTCTCCTTTTCCTATTCTGAGTCGATTCTGCATGCTTTAAGTGTGTTTGGTGGCTCAGAACCATCAAAAAACGTTGAAATATAGTTCAAATTCAATAAAAATCGACAAAAATACAGTTTCTAGCTAAAATTTGATGGTTTCGTTGCACTTTCCGAGCCCGTCGGGTATCTGATTGGCTTAAAAGTACAAGAAAACACTTCAAAAGTGACGTTTCTGAAGAATTTTAACAGTTTTCTTGTATCTACGAACGCCAGAATGCATAAAATTGACCTAAACGTCTCCTTTTCCTATTCTGAGTCGATTCTGCATGCTTTAAGTGTGTTTGGTGGCTCAGAACCATCAAAAAACGTTGAAATATAGTTCAAATTCAATAAAAATCGACAAAAATACAGTTTCTAGCTAAAATTTGATGGTTTCGTTGCACTTTCCGAGCCCGTAGGGTATCTGATTGGCTTAAAAGTACAAGAAAACACTTCAAAAGTGACGTTTCTGAAGAATTTTAACAGTTTTCTTGTATCTACGAACGCCAGAATGCATAAAATTGACCTAAACGTCTCCTTTTCCTATTCTGAGTCGATTCTGCATGCTTTAAGTGTGTTTGGTGGCTCAGAACCATCAAAAAACGTTGAAATATAGTTCAAATTCAATAAAAATCGACAAAAATACAGTTTCTAGCTAAAATTTGATGGTTTCGTTGCACTTTCCGAGCCCGTAGGGTATCCGATTGGCTTAAAAGTACAAGAAAACACTTCAAAAGTGACGTTTCTGAAGAATTTTAACAGTTTTCTTGTATCTACGAACGCCAGAATGCATAAAATTGACCTAAACGTCTCCTTTTCCTATTCTGAGTCGATTCTGCATGCTTTAAGTGTGTTTGGTGGCTCAGAACCATCAAAAAACGTTGAAATATAGTTCAAATTCAATAAAAATCGACAAAAATACAGTTTCTAGCTAAAATTTGATGGTTTCGTTGCACTTTCCGAGCCCGTAGGGTATCTGATTGGCTTAAAAGTACAAGAAAACACTTCAAAAGTGACGTTTCTGAAGAATTTTAACAGTTTTCTTGTATCTACGAACGCCAGAATGCATAAAATTGACCTAAACGTCTCCTTTTGCTATTCTGAGTCGATTCTGCATGCTTTAAGTGTGTTTGGTGGCTCAGAACCATCAAAAAACGTTGAAATATAGTTCAAATTCAATAAAAATCGACAAAAATACAGTTTCTAGCTAAAATTTGATGGTTTCGTTGCACTTTCCGAGCCCGTAGGGTATCTGATTGGCTTAAAAGTACAAGAAAACACTTCAAAAGTGACGTTTCTGAAGAATTTTAACAGTTTTCTTGTATCTACGAACGCCAGAATGCATAAAATTGACCTAAACGTCTCCTTTTCCTATTCTGAGTCGATTCTGCATGCTTTAAGTGTGTTTGGTGGCTCAGAACCATCAAAAAACGTTGAAATATAGTTCAAATTCAATAAAAATCGACAAAAATACAGTTTCTAGCTAAAATTTGATGGTTTCGTTGCACTTTCCGAGCCCGTCGGGTATCTGATTGGCTTAAAAGTACAAGAAAACACTTCAAAAGTGACGTTTCTGAAGAATTTTAACAGTTTTCTTGTATCTACGAACGCCAGAATGCATAAAATTGACCTAAACGTCTCCTTTTCCTATTCTGAGTCGATTCTGCATGCTTTAAGTGTGTTTGGTGGCTCAGAACCATCAAAAAACGTTGAAATATAGTTCAAATTCAATAAAAATCGACAAAAATACAGTTTCTAGCTAAAATTTGATGGTTTCGTTGCACTTTCCGAGCCCGTAGGGTATCTGATTGGCTTAAAAGTACAAGAAAACACTTCAAAAGTGACGTTTCTGAAGAATTTTAACAGTTTTCTTGTATCTACGAACGCCAGAATGCATAAAATTGACCTAAACGTCTCCTTTTCCTATTCTGAGTCGATTCTGCATGCTTTAAGTGTGTTTGGTGGCTCAGAACCATCAAAAAACGTTGAAATATAGTTCAAATTCAATAAAAATCGACAAAAATACAGTTTCTAGCTAAAATTTGATGGTTTCGTTGCACTTTCCGAGCCCGTAGGGTATCCGATTGGCTTAAAAGTACAAGAAAACACTTCAAAAGTGACGTTTCTGAAGAATTTTAACAGTTTTCTTGTATCTACGAACGCCAGAATGCATACAATTGACCTAAACGTCTCCTTTTCCTATTCTGAGTCGATTCTGCATGCTTTAAGTGTGTTTGGTGGCTCAGAACCATCAAAAAACTTTGAAATATAGTTCAAATTCAATAAAAATCGACAAAAATACAGTTTCTAGCTAAAATTTGATGGTTTCGTTGCACTTTCCGAGCCCGTAGGGTATCTGATTGGCTTAAAAGTACAAGAAAACACTTCAAAAGTGACGTTTCCGAAGAATTTTAACAGTTTTCTTGTATCTACGAACGCCAGAATGCATAAAATTGACCTAAACGTCTCCTTTTCCTATTCTGAGTCGATTCTGCATGCTTTAAGTGTGTTTGGTGGCTCAGAACCATCAAAAAACGTTGAAATATAGTTCAAATTCAATAAAAATCGACAAAAATACAGTTTCTAGCTAAAATTTGATGGTTTCGTTGCACTTTCCGAGCCCGTAGGGTATCTGATTGGCTTAAAAGTACAAGAAAACACTTCAAAAGTGACGTTTCTGAAGAATTTTAACAGTTTTCTTGTATCTACGAACGCCAGAATGCATAAAATTGACCTAAACGTCTCCTTTACCTATTCTGAGTCGATTCTGCATGCTTTAAGTGTGTTTGGTGGCTCAGAACCATCAAAAAACGTTGAAATATAGTTCAAATTCAATAAAAATCGACAAAAATACAGTTTCTAGCTAAAATTTGATGGTTTCGTTGCACTTTCCGAGCCCGTAGGGTATCTGATTGGCTTAAAAGTACAAGAAAACACTTCAAAAGTGACGTTTCTGAAGAATTTTAACAGTTTTCTTGTATCTACGAACGCCAGAATGCATAAAATTGACCTAAACGTCTCCTTTTCCTATTCTGAGTCGATTCTGCATGCTTTAAGTGTGTTTGGTGGCTCAGAACCATCAAAAAACGTTGAAATATAGTTCAAATTCAATAAAAATCGACAAAAATACAGTTTCTAGCTAAAATTTGATGGTTTCGTTGCACTTTCCGAGCCCGTGGGGTATCTGATTGGCTTAAAAGTATAAGAAAACACTTCAAAAGTGACGTTTCTGAAGAATTTTAACAGTTTTCTTGTATCTACGAACGCCAGAATGCATAAAATTGACCTAAACGTCTCCTTTTCCTATTCTGAGTCGATTCTGCATGCTTTAAGTGTGTTTGGTGGCTCAGAACCATCAAAAAACGTTGAAATATAGTTCAAATTCAATAAAAATCGACAAAAATACAGTTTCTAGCTAAAATTTGATGGTTTCGTTGCACTTTCCGAGCCCGTAGGGTATCTGATTGGCTTAAAAGTACAAGAAAACACTTCAAAAGTGACGTTTCTGAAGAATTTTAACAGTTTTCTTGTATCTACGAACGCCAGAATGCATAAAATTGACCTAAACGTCTCCTTTTCCTATTCTGAGGCGATTCTGCATGCTTTAAGTGTGTTTGGTGGCTCAGAACCATCAAAAAACGTTGAAATATAGTTCAAATTCAATAAAAATCGACAAAAATACAGTTTCTAGCTAAAATTTGATGGTTTCGTTGCACTTTCCGAGCCCGTAGGGTATCTGATTGGCTTAAAAGTACAAGAAAACACTTCAAAAGTGACGTTTCTGAAGAATTTTAACAGTTTTCTTGTATCTACGAACGCCAGAATGCATAAAATTGACCTAAACGTCTCCTTTCCTATTCTGGAGTCCGTT
>NW_026972629.1:0-74779 GCF_036711695.1 Zophobas morio
AGGTCAATTTTATGCATTCTGGCGTTCGTAGATACAAGAAAACTGTTAAAATTCTTCAGAAACGTCACTTTTGAAGTGTTTTCTTGTACTTTTAAGCCAATCAGATACCCTACGGGCTCGGAAAGTGCAACGAAAACATCAAATTTTAGCTAGAAACTGTATTTTTGTCGATTTTTATTGAATTTGAACTATATTTCAACGTTTTTTGATGGTTCTGAGCCACCAAACACACTTAAAGCATGCAGAATCGACTCAGAATAGGAAAAGGAGACGTTTAGGTCAATTTTATGCATTCTGGCGTTCGTAGATACAAGAAAACTGTTAAAATTCTTCAGAAACGTCACTTTTGAAGTGTTTTCTTGTACTTTTAAGCCAATCAGATACCCTACGGGCTCGGAAAGTGCAACGAAACCATCAAATTTTAGCTAGAAACTGTATTTTTGTCGATTTTTATTGAATTTGAACTATATTTCAACGTTTTTTGATGGTTCTGAGCCACCAAACACACTTAAAGCATGCAGAATCGACTCAGAATAGGAAAAGGAGACGTTTAGGTCAATTTTATGCATTCTGGCGTTCGTAGATACAAGAAAACTGTTAAAATTCTTCAGAAACGTCACTTTTGAAGTGTTTTCTTGTACTTTTAAGCCAATCAGATACCCTACGGGCTCGGAAAGTGCAACGAAACCATCAAATTTTAGCTAGAAACTGTATTTTTGTCGATTTTTATTGAATTTGAACTATATTTCAACGTTTTTTGATGGTTCTGAGCCACCAAACACACTTAAAGCATGCAGAATCGACTCAGAATAGGAAAAGGAGACGTTTAGGTCAATTTTATGCATTCTGGCGTTCGTAGATACAAGAAAACTGTTAAAATTCTTCAGAAACGTCACTTTTGAAGTGTTTTCTTGTACTTTTAAGCCAATCAGATACCCTACGGGCTCGGAAAGTGCAACGAAACCATCAAATTTTAGCTAGAAACTGTATTTTTGTCGATTTTTATTGAATTTGAACTATATTTCAACGTTTTTTGATGGTTCTGAGCCACCAAACACACTTAAAGCATGCAGAATCGACTCAGAATAGGAAAAGGAGACGTTTAGGTCAATTTTATGCATTCTGGCGTTCGTAGATACAAGAAAACTGTTAAAATTCTTCAGAAACGTCACTTTTGAAGTGTTTTCTTGTACTTTTAAGCCAATCAGATACCCTACGGGCTCGGAAAGTGCAACGAAACCATCAAATTTTAGCTAGAAACTGTATTTTTGTCGATTTTTATTGAATTTGAACTATATTTCAACGTTTTTTGATGGTTCTGAGCCACCAAACACACTTAAAGCATGCAGAATCGACTCAGAATAGGAAAAGGAGACGTTTAGGTCAATTTTATGCATTCTGGCGTTCGTAGATACAAGAAAACTGTTAAAATTCTTCAGAAACGTCACTTTTGAAGTGTTTTCTTGTACTTTTAAGCCAATCAGATACCCTACGGGCTCGGAAAGTGCAACGAAACCATCAAATTTTAGCTAGAAACTGTATTTTTGTCGATTTTTATTGAATTTGAACTATATTTCAACGTTTTTTGATGGTTCTGAGCCACCAAACACACTTAAAGCATGCAGAATCGACTCAGAATAGGAAAAGGAGACGTTTAGGTCAATTTTATGCATTCTGGCGTTCGTAGATACAAGAAAACTGTTAAAATTCTTCAGAAACGTCACTTTTGAAGTGTTTTCTTGTACTTTTAAGCCAATCAGATACCCTACGGGCTCGGAAAGTGCAACGAAACCATCAAATTTTAGCTAGAAACTGTATTTTTGTCGATTTTTATTGAATTTGAACTATATTTCAACGTTTTTTGATGGTTCTGAGCCACCAAACACACTTAAAGCATGCAGAATCGACTCAGAATAGGAAAAGGAGACGTTTAGGTCAATTTTATGCATTCTGGCGTTCGTAGATACAAGAAAACTGTTAAAATTCTTCAGAAACGTCACTTTTGAAGTGTTTTCTTGTACTTTTAAGCCAATCAGATACCCTACGGGCTCGGAAAGTGCAACGAAACCATCAAATTTTAGCTAGAAACTGTATTTTTGTCGATTTTTATTGAATTTGAACTATATTTCAACGTTTTTTGATGGTTCTGAGCCACCAAACACACTTAAAGCATGCAGAATCGACTCAGAATAGGAAAAGGAGACGTTTAGGTCAATTTTATGCATTCTGGCGTTCGTAGATACAAGAAAACTGTTAAAATTCTTCAGAAACGTCACTTTTGAAGTGTTTTCTTGTACTTTTAAGCCAATCAGATACCCTACGGGCTCGGAAAGTGCAACGAAACCATCAAATTTTAGCTAGAAACTGTATTTTTGTCGATTTTTATTGAATTTGAACTATATTTCAACGTTTTTTGATGGTTCTGAGCCACCAAACACACTTAAAGCATGCAGAATCGACTCAGAATAGGAAAAGGAGACGTTTAGGTCAATTTTATGCATTCTGGCGTTCGTAGATACAAGAAAACTGTTAAAATTCTTCAGAAACGTCACTTTTGAAGTGTTTTCTTGTACTTTTAAGCCAATCAGATACCCTACGGGCTCGGAAAGTGCAACGAAACCATCAAATTTTAGCTAGAAACTGTATTTTTGTCGATTTTTATTGAATTTGAACTATATTTCAACGTTTTTTGATGGTTCTGAGCCACCAAACACACTTAAAGCATGCAGAATCGACTCAGAATAGGAAAAGGAGACGTTTAGGTCAATTTTATGCATTCTGGCGTTCGTAGATACAAGAAAACTGTTAAAATTCTTCAGAAACGTCACTTTTGAAGTGTTTTCTTGTACTTTTAAGCCAATCAGATACCCTACGGGCTCGGAAAGTGCAACGAAACCATCAAATTTTAGCTAGAAACTGTATTTTTGTCGATTTTTATTGAATTTGAACTATATTTCAACGTTTTTTGATGGTTCTGAGCCACCAAACACACTTAAAGCATGCAGAATCGACTCAGAATAGGAAAAGGAGACGTTTAGGTCAATTTTATGCATTCTGGCGTTCGTAGATACAAGAAAACTGTTAAAATTCTTCAGAAACGTCACTTTTGAAGTGTTTTCTTGTACTTTTAAGCCAATCAGATACCCTACGGGCTCGGAAAGTGCAACGAAACCATCAAATTTTAGCTAGAAACTGTATTTTTGTCGATTTTTATTGAATTTGAACTATATTTCAACGTTTTTTGATGGTTCTGAGCCACCAAACACACTTAAAGCATGCAGAATCGACTCAGAATAAGAAAAGGAGACGTTTAGGTCAATTTTATGCATTCTGGCGTTCGTAGATACAAGAAAACTGTTAAAATTCTTCAGAAACGTCACTTTTGAAGTGTTTTCTTGTACTTTTAAGCCAATCAGATACCCTACGGGCTCGGAAAGTGCAACGAAACCATCAAATTTTAGCTAGAAACTGTATTTTTGTCGATTTTTATTGAATTTGAACTATATTTCAACGTTTTTTGATGGTTCTGAGCCACCAAACACACTTAAAGCATGCAGAATCGACTCAGAATAGGAAAAGGAGACGTTTAGGTCAATTTTATGCATTCTGGCGTTCGTAGATACAAGAAAACTGTTAAAATTCTTCAGAAACGTCACTTTTGAAGTGTTTTCTTGTACTTTTAAGCCAATCAGATACCCTACGGGCTCGGAAAGTGCAACGAAACCATCAAATTTTAGCTAGAAACTGTATTTTTGTCGATTTTTATTGAATTTGAACTATATTTCAACGTTTTTTGATGGTTCTGAGCCACCAAACACACTTAAAGCATGCAGAATCGACTCAGAATAGGAAAAGGAGACGTTTAGGTCAATTTTATGCATTCTGGCGTTCGTAGATACAAGAAAACTGTTAAAATTCTTCAGAAACGTCACTTTTGAAGTGTTTTCTTGTACTTTTAAGCCAATCAGATACCCTACGGGCTCGGAAAGTGCAACGAAACCATCAAATTTTAGCTAGAAACTGTATTTTTGTCGATTTTTATTGAATTTGAACTATATTTCAACGTTTTTTGATGGTTCTGAGCCACCAAACACACTTAAAGCATGCAGAATCGACTCAGAATAGGAAAAGGAGAGGTTTAGGTCAATTTTATGCATTCTGGCGTTCGTAGATACAAGAAAACTGTTAAAATTCTTCAGAAACGTCACTTTTGAAGTGTTTTCTTGTACTTTTAAGCCAATCAGATACCCTACGGGCTCGGAAAGTGCAACGAAACCATCAAATTTTAGATAGAAACTGTGTTTTTGTCGATTTTTATTGAATTTGAACTATATTTCAACGTTTTTTGTTTTGGTTCTGAGCCACCAAACACACTTAAAGCATGCAGAATCGACTCAGAATAGGAAAAGGAGAAGTTTAGGTCAATTTTATGCATTCTGGCGTTCGTAGATACAAGAAAACTGTTAAAATTCTTCAGAAACGTCACTTTTGTAGTGTTTTCTTGTACTTTTAAGCCAATCAGATACCCTACGGGCTCGGAAAGTGCAACGAAACCATCAAATTTTAGCTAGAAACTGTATTTTTGTCGATTTTTATTGAATTTGAACTATATTTCAACGTTTTTTGATTGTTCTGAGCCACCAAACCCACTTAAAGCATGCAGAATCGACTCAGAATAGGAAAAGGAGACGTTTAGGTCAATTTTATGCATTCTGGCGTTCGTAGATACAAGAAAACTGTTAAAATTCTTCAGAAACGTCACTTTTGAAGTGTTTTCTTGTACTTTTAAGCCAATCAGATACCCTACGGGCTCGGAAAGTGCAACGAAACCATCAAATTTTAGCTAGAAACTGTATTTTTGTCGATTTTTATGGAATTTGAACTATTTTTCAACGTTTTTTGATGGTTCTGAGCCACCAAACACACTTAAAGCATGCAGAATCGACTCAGAATAGGAAAAGGAGACGTTTAGGTCAATTTTATGCATTCTGGCGTTCGTAGATACAAGAAAACTGTTAAAATTCTTCAGAAACGTCACTTTTGAAGTGTTTTCTTGTACTTTTAAGCCAATCAGATACCCTACGGGCTCGGAAAGTGCAACGAAACCATCAAATTTTAGCTAGAAACTGTATTTTTGTCGATTTTTATTGAATTTGAACTATATTTCAACGTTTTTTGATGGTTCTGAGCCACCAAACACACTTAAAGGATGCAGAATCGACTCAGAATAGGAAAAGGAGACGTTTAGGTCAATTTTATGCATTCTGGCGTTCGTAGATACAAGAAAACTGTTAAAATTCTTCAGAAACGTCACTTTTGAAGTGTTTTCTTGTACTTTTAAGCCAATCAGATACCCTACGGGCTCGGAAAGTGCAACGAAACCATCAAATTTTAGCTAGAAACTGTATTTTTGTCGATTTTTATTGAATTTGAACTATATTTCAACGTTTTTTGATGGTTCTGAGCCACCAAACACAGTTAAAGCATGCAGAATCGACTCAGAATAGGAAAAGGAGACGTTTAGGTCAATTTTATGCATTCTGGCGTTCGTAGATACAAGAAAACTGTTAAAATTCTTCAGAAACGTCACTTTTGAAGTGTTTTCTTGTACTTTTAAGCCAATCAGATACCCTACGGGCTCGGAAAGTGCAACGAAACCATCAAATTTTAGCTAGAAACTGTATTTTTGTCGATTTTTATTGAATTTGAACTATATTTCAACGTTTTTTGATGGTTCTGAGCCACCAAACACACTTACAGCATGCAGAATCGACTCAGAATAGGAAAAGGAGACGTTTAGGTCAATTTTATGCATTCTGGCGTTCGTAGATACAAGAAAACTGTTAAAATTCTTCAGAAACGTCACTTTTGAAGTGTTTTCTTGTACTTTTAAGCCAATCAGATACCCTACGGGCTCGGAAAGTGCAACGAAACCATCAAATTTAGCTAGAAACTGTATTTTTGTCGATTTTTATTGAATTTGAACTATATTTCAACGTTTTTTGATGGTTCTGAGCCACCAAACACACTTAAAGCATGCAGAATCGACTCAGAATAAGAAAAGGAGACGTTTAGGTCAATTTTATGCATTCTGGCGTTCGTAGATACAAGAAAACTGTTAAAATTCTTCAGAAACGTCACTTTTGAAGTGTTTTCTTGTACTTTTAAGCCAATCAGATACCCTACGGGCTCGGAAAGTGCAACGAAACCATCACATTTTAGCTAGAAACTGTATTTTTGTCGATTTTTATTGAATTTGAACTATATTTCAACGTTTTTTGATGGTTCTGAGCCACCAAACACACTTAAAGCATGCAGAATCGACTCAGAATAGGAAAAGGAGACGTTTAGGTCAATTTTATGCATTCTGGCGTTCGTAGATACAAGAAAACTGTTAAAATTCTTCAGAAACGTCACTTTTGAAGTGTTTTCTTGTACTTTTAAGCCAATCAGATACCCTACGGGCTCGGAAAGTGCAACGAAACCATCAAATTTTAGCTAGAAACTGTATTTTTGTCGATTTTTATTGAATTTGAACTATATTTCAACGTTTTTTGATGGTTCTGAGCCACCAAACACACTTAAAGCATGCAGAATCGACTCAGAATAGGAAAAGGAGACGTTTAGGTCAATTTTATGCATTCTGGCGTTCGTAGATGCAAGAAAACTGTTAAAATTCTTCAGAAACGTCACTTTTGAAGTGTTTTCTTGTACTTTTAAGCCAATCAGATACCCTACGGGCTCGGAAAGTGCAACGAAACCATCAAATTTTAGCTAGAAACTGTATTTTTGTCGATTTTTATTGAATTTGAACTATATTTCAACGTTTTTTGATGGTTCTGAGCCACCAAACACACTTAAAGCATGCAGAATCGACTCAGAATAGGAAAAGGAGACGTTTAGGTCAATTTTATGCATTCTGGCGTTCGTAGATACAAGAAAACTGTTAAAATTCTTCAGAAACGTCACTTTTGAAGTGTTTTCTTGTACTTTTAAGCCAATCAGATACCCTACGGGCTCGGAAAGTGCAACGAAACCATCAAATTTTAGCAAGAAACTGTATTTTTGTCGATTTTTATTGAATTTGAACTATATTTCAACGTTTTTTGATGGTTCTGAGCCACCAAACACAGTTAAAGCATGCAGAATCGACTCAGAATAGGAAAAGGAGACGTTTAGGTCAATTTTATGCATTCTGGCGTTCGTAGATACAAGAAAACTGTTAAAATTCTTCAGAAACGTCACTTTTGAAGTGTTTTCTTGTACTTTTAAGCCAATCAGATACCCTACGGGCTCGGAAAGTGCAACGAAACCATCAAATTTTAGCTAGAAACTGTATTTTTGTCGATTTTTATTGAATTTGAACTATATTTCAACGTTTTTTGATGGTTCTGAGCCACCAAACACACTTAAAGCATGCAGAATCGACTCAGAATAGGAAAAGGAGACGTTTAGGTCAATTTTATGCATTCTGGCGTTCGTAGATACAAGAAAACTGTTAAAATTCTTCAGAAACGTCACTTTTGAAGTGTTTTCTTGTACTTTTAAGCCAATCAGATACCCTACGGGCTCGGAAAGTGCAACGAAACCATCAAATTTTAGCTAGAAACTGTATTTTTGTCGATTTTTATTGAATTTGAACTATATTTCAACGTTTTTTGATGGTTCTGAGCCACCAAACACACTTAAAGCATGCAGAATCGACTCAGAATAGGAAAAGGAGACGTTTAGGTCAATTTTATGCATTCTGGCGTTCGTAGATACAAGAAAACTGTTAAAATTCTTCAGAAACGTCACTTTTGAAGTGTTTTCTTGTACTTTTAAGCCAATCAGATACCCTACGGGCTCGGAAAGTGCAACGAAACCATCACATTTTAGCTAGAAACTGTATTTTTGTCGATTTTTATTGAATTTGAACTATATTTCAACGTTTTTTGATGGTTCTGAGCCACCAAACACACTTAAAGCATGCAGAATCGACTCAGAATAGGAAAAGGAGACGTTTAGGTCAATTTTATGCATTCTGGCGTTCGTAGATACAAGAAAACTGTTAAAATTCTTCAGAAACGTCACTTTTGAAGTGTTTTCTTGTACTTTTAAGCCAATCAGATACCCTACGGGCTCGGAAAGTGCAACGAAACCATCAAATTTTAGCTAGAAACTGTATTTTTGTCGATTTTTATTGAATTTGAACTATATTTCAACGTTTTTTGATGGTTCTGAGCCACCAAACACACTTAAAGCATGCAGAATCGACTCAGAATAGGAAAAGGAGACGTTTAGGTCAATTTTATGCATTCTGGCGTTCGTAGATGCAAGAAAACTGTTAAAATTCTTCAGAAACGTCACTTTTGAAGTGTTTTCTTGTACTTTTAAGCCAATCAGATACCCTACGGGCTCGGAAAGTGCAACGAAACCATCAAATTTTAGCTAGAAACTGTATTTTTGTCGATTTTTATTGAATTTGAACTATATTTCAACGTTTTTTGATGGTTCTGAGCCACCAAACACACTTAAAGCATGCAGAATCGACTCAGAATAGGAAAAGGAGACGTTTAGGTCAATTTTATGCATTCTGGCGTTCGTAGATACAAGAAAACTGTTAAAATTCTTCAGAAACGTCACTTTTGAAGTGTTTTCTTGTACTTTTAAGCCAATCAGATACCCTACGTGCTCGGAAAGTGCAACGAAACCATCAAATTTTAGCTAGAAACTGTATTTTTGTCGATTTTTATTGAATTTGAACTATATTTCAACGTTTTTTGATGGTTCTGAGCCACCAAACACACTTAAAGCATGCAGAATCGACTCAGAATAGGAAAAGGAGACGTTTAGGTCAATTTTATGCATTCTGGCGTTCGTAGATACAAGAAAACTGTTAAAATTCTTCAGAAACGTCACTTTTGAAGTGTTTTCTTGTACTTTTAAGCCAATCAGATACCCAACGGGCTCGGAAAGTGCAACGAAACCATCAAATTTTAGCTAGAAACTGTATTTTTGTCGATTTTTATTGAATTTGAACTATATTTCAACGTTTTTTGATGGTTCTGAAGTAGTTATATAGTGGGGGTTCTAGACCAGGTCAAATGAGGTCAAACTGGTCCAGCTCCCCCATTACTTTTCATCGAGCGGTCATTGACCTTTCATTTGTTGTTGACCTTGTCGTTGCACGTGGCTGACCTTGCCAGCTGGTCCAGCTCCCCCATTACTTTTCATCGGGCGATCGTTGACCTAGTCGTTGCTCGACCTTGGTCGTTTATTGCCCTCGTTCATCTCGAGATCTATCCCCTCTTTTCGTTTAGGTCGGGGAGGGATCTCGGACGCAATCTCGCATCCCCACTTCCGTTTTATACTTGTATAAAAGTCGATGGATTCGTCTGTAGGAATTAATTAGTTTTTTGAATTCAATTATTTAACACTTAGAAATGTCATCTTTCATTTCTACATTGAATAAAGAGTCTCACTTGCAAGCTTTTGTGAGTGCAAAAACTTTAGAAGAAAATAAAAAATTTTTAACAAAAAATTTTAGTAAACTGTCTACAAAGTACGGTGACAAGATATTTGTGGAACTTGAAGAGTCTAGAACCATACTTCCACAGAGATTTACCGAAAAATTCACCGACTCAGTGATCAGCGATCTGAACCAGAAGATCGTGAACGGCTTGAAATTGTACTTGGTAAATAGAGGTCCGATCGGTCGAACCATCAATATCGAATTTATCGAAGAATGAAGAAGGCATTGGTTTATGTGGAAAACAAATCAAGTGCAGTTAGACTGCTTCGTCGTAGATTAGAATTACATTTAAAACGAATTAGTTATTTAAAAGAAGCAATTAAAATGTATGAAATAAGGACTAAATTGAACAATCTTAAGCTGTAATAGAAATTATAATAAATATTATTTAATTCGTTCGGTGTATTATTTTCCCCAGTCTCATGTAAAAAATATTTGATTGCAAACCGTCATGAATAACAGACGTGTTTGTTTCGACAAAGTTCCGGTTATTTTCTTAATAAATGATAAAGAAAGCCGAATTAATACTTGGTTATACGATGTTAAAAGATTTCAAATGAATGTGGAACGTTTCGAATTGCAAATAAAGCCCTTAATCGAAAAAATGATGGAGAAGAAGCGAAAATTTAGAGAAACAATCGAAAAATTGGATTCAGAATTGAAAATTATTCAGCAAAGAAAATCAGTTAAATAACTGTGCACATTGCGGTTAAACCACTGCGTCCTAAATTAGATTTAAATTTAAAACTTATTAGTTTCTTAAAATGTATAAAGTACGAACTTGTTTGTGTAATCTTAAGTTGTAATTGAAATTATAATAAATATTGTTTATGTCGTTTGGTGTATTATTTTCCCCAGTCTCATATAAAATTATTTAATTGCGAATAACCGCAACGAATAAAAGCCGTGTTTGTTCCGACAAAATTCCGGTTATGTTCTTAATAAATAAATGTTCATCAGCATCTTTCCATCGATTTAAGTTTCTTTGCACTCGAAATCTCGTACGTTACGATCAGTTCAACGTAAAAATAATTATGCAAAACACGTCCGTGATTATTAGAATAAAATGTCGGAAGGCGAGTGTGTGTTGTTTAAAATTAAAAATTGCTTACCACATTGAAAACAGGCAATTAAATTATCCGTTGTCCCTCGAAAACATTCATATACACGCACACATCACAGAAGCCACCATTTAGTTCAACAAAACCACCTTTTTCCCAAATCTTTTCACGGTAAAATTCATAAACCGAAACACGCCGCCCGTCATTATTACAACACAGAATGAAATAACGCGATGCTGTTTCAGCAAATTCTTACGGAACTGGACGCTTTTGTCGCAATAGACAGGGACGTATTCGGAAATATTAAAAAAAAAAGAATTATCGCTTGAGGGTGATAAAGGGCAGAAAGTTTGTTAAAAAAGTAAAAATGCATCCCTATAAACTAATGACACATTTGTGTAAAAATAAATGTGGGTTAGAGGTGCAATAATTGTTTAAATATAAAAAAAATGTTTTACTCGAAGACGGTAAGAGATATGAGGTTCGTGCAAAGAACAAAAAAGTTCCTAAAATACGAAACACATGCACCTGTGTCGATGGTTTTTAGTTTGAGTTTAGCATTTCGGAGAAAAGGGCAAAAGTTTGTGGTGACCAAACGGAATTAGTTAAAAATTTGTTTTTTGTGTCAAATTATTTTCGGATGAATATTCGATAGGTCCATATAATTAAATATGTGAAAATTTGAGTTTGGGGCGCAACAATTTTTGTCAAAAAAGGTTGTCAAAATTCGAAAAAAAAGTTTTCCTTGAGCAGTAGGAAAGTAAATTAGAAGTTTTGGTGAAAAAAAAAATTTAAAAAATTCAAAGAATCCAAAGAAAAATTAAAACAAAAAAAATCTCAAAAAAAAAATCCAAATTTTGAAAAGTTTGTTTTTCCACAAAATCAAATGCATATTCATGAAGTACTATCTAATCGTGTGTAAAAATGATTATGACTCATAGGTGTATCTACCGTTTAAATAGAAAAAATTTTTGTTACTCGAAAATGGTAAGAGATAGGAGGTTCGTGTATAGAGCAAAAAAGATTGACAAAAACAAATAATATCGACAGCCGTCGACGGTTTTTCGCTAACTTTTGACATGACTGTGAAAAGGGCAAAAGTTTGTGGCGCCCAAACGGTAAAACTTAAAAAATATATTTTTGTACCAAAATATTTCTGAGTGAACAGTCTATAGGTCCACTTAGCAAAATAAATATTTTTTGCTACCGTTTAGTAGTAATAACGAAAAAACGTCATAGTTCGTAAGCGGTAAGAGGTAGCATGTCGGCTCAGGGGAACGGGGAAAAGCTAAAAAAATTAAGCCATATGTTGAGCAAAAAAAATTTTCAAAAAAGTTGAAAATAAGGGAGAAAAGGGCAAAAGTTTCTAGTGTCCAAATGGTAAGAGATAGAATATCGGTTGTATACATCAAAACCTTCTTCTGGAACGAACGCATAAGTCTGCTCAAAAAAATCGATTCTGTCCACATCGACCTAGATACAGGAGCCATTTCTAGTTTTTTCGAGGTCGCTACGTAAAAATTTTTTCAGGTCGAAAAAAAGACCATCGAAAAAGGATTCGAATAAGCCCAACATGCAACACTTAAAAAAAAACTACCATCACAACTAAATATACTAAGACATTAAAAAAAAAAAATTTCAAGTTAACCAAAAACGGCTTTTTGTTGAATTTTATATGAAAACAACAAAACATCATTAAAAAACGAAAATCAAAAACCTATAAACAATCATCAAAAATCACTGCTGTGGTGGTGGATCATGATGAGTCATATCGTGCAGCTGGACAAATAATTTAAAACATATTAAATAACTTATTGTTGTATTAAATCGTAGTACTGATGCTGTTAAATAAATATGTTAAAGGACATTAAATAAAACTATTAATAGTAACTAATTGTTTTATTGAATCATACATTTGTTTGAGTATTGTATTTACTAAAATAACTGAAACAAATTAATACTAAATAAAGTAACAGACAAAATAAGATTGCAAAAATAATTGCTCCTACTGAAGTAAATATCCATATCCATGGTTTTGCCAAACAATATTCTGTAACATTTGCACCTGTAGAATTCTTGTATCCACTATAATCGTTAATGATGGTGTAATTCGGTGACTTGCATCGAGTGTTGTCTTTGAAGACTAATTCTAGCCGATATTGCAGTTGGTTCGAGGAAGATACAATTTTTGAATAAAACATACGTAGTTGTTCATGCCCATTTTTAATTTCTAACATTTTTCTAACAATACATTCTTTACTACTATCAATAGTTTGTAGATAGACATCAGTAACATTGCTATCAGTCAATAAATAAAAATCTTTCTGAATTAGAATGGTTGATAGAACAAGTGTGCAGTTTAAGCCGAACATTGTTTGGATGAAATGAATAGTTTGTTGTTGCGGAATTCTATATATATAGCAACAACCATCACCACCACCATTAACGAGCAGCCAGGTCCCAACATCCCACTATTACAGTCATTATCATGAATATGACAAAAAATGAAGCAAACCATACACGATCGTTTCTTAAACAAAAATCAATGACTTCCTTTGAACTGCGACTGTTCTTAGTATTTTCTATTATTAACCAATTGGAAAATTGGTGATTTTCTTCTTCCGTTTTTATCTTGTAAGTCAAATGATTCTGCATTGTTATATTTTTCGCATAGAAGAGATGATAACTGGTTTCGATTAGATTGATCGGAGTCATTTTTTCCCAAAATTCTTTTTCGTACGTCTGAATATACAGCAGACTTATATTTGAAGTGGTGTAAATATACAAGTTGTTTTCAACAAGCACATTTAATAGTATTAACACATTGCTAGGCAGAAACATCTTAGACTTATCTTCTTGTACACAGACACAAATACTTAGTTGTGGTCGTTGATATTTGTAGGGAAGAAGTTTTTATAGGTGGTAAATGATGGTGTGGTAAATGATGGTGGTGGGGTGATAGCGATAGAAATAACAAATTATTGTTTTCTTATATATTTGTTAAATGTCGCATGGTAGGCGTTTAAGGCTGTTCTATCTAAAAACAGGGATCTATCTAACTTTGGGACATAGGTCCCTGAGAATTCGTTGTCCCAGTTTTCCACTTGCGGTGGTGTTGGTGGTGGTTGGCTGAACCACTTTGATGGTGGTGGGGGTGGTGTAGATGGTCTTGGAAGTGCATTCTCCCAGAGTTTTCGCTCCCTTTCCCAGGCATCCCGGTGGCATTTGAAAATATGCTTTCTCAGCCTATTCTCTAAAAGCCTGTGGCTGACATCATAGGGGCAGATAACAAATTTCTCTACACAAAAAAAAAAAAAAAATTAACTACTACAAAAAAAATATATATATAAGCTTACCCATTTCTGTCGTTAATTAATTTTTATGATATGTACTTACAGAACACTTATTAATCTGTTCTTTTGTGTGATCTTTAATTTATACACTATATTAATCCCCACCCTTACTTTTTTCCCTCCTTCAGTTGCTTTCCTCATGTTTCATTTTTCGCTGACTTGAATTTATTTTTTACGACCACGTTTTCAACTACGACTTGCAAGTTGTAACTTGCAAATTAATTCTCATATAAACAAGAAACTAGTCAACGGGAAATAGTAGTGTTTCTTTTTTTCTGCTGTGGTGAGCAAGTTTCACGACAAAAAATGAAATCACAAGAATCAGTGACGGCTATATGTAAAAACTCTCTTAAGCTAATTCATGAATACATAAGTAAAATCAAAACAATCGAAGAAACTAAACATTTTTTAGTTTATATCAATACCAGTATTAGAATAATTAGAAAAGCACTCAAATGTAAAATCCATCGAGAAAATATGTTGGAAAACGCAAATTCCTTAGAAACAAGTTTGGCGTATTTGAAATTTTATCGCCTAAAGCTTTTAAATAAGAAAAAACAATTATCTATAAAAACTGGTGAAGGCTATATTAAAACAGTCAAATTTAAACCGGTGACTAATGTAACATGGCAGGATGTCGAATCCTGTTTTCAACAACGAATTCGTACAGGATTTATAAGTAACCACCACATTAAAGATCCTCTTCAGTTTTTTCAACAATCTTTTAAATGCTTTATGTTTAGAATTAAAAAAGAACGGAAAAACTCAATGCTTAAGGTAAATGTAATTTTTTCCGCAAATTTTATTCAACCGCACTCTGGTGAAACAGACATTAAAACATTTTCAACAAAAAATCAGCACATTGATCAATACACAAATTTAAAGGAATGGTACGAAGAAAACGTCATTGATAAAATCATGAAAAAATTAGAGGAATTTGCAGAAAAGGATTCCGGTTGGGCGTTGTATGAAATTTTAGGATTGAAAATTAACATAAATAAATACGACCCAATTAAATTCGGCTATTCAACTTTTGTATCCACACCAGATTTTATAAAAAAAAAAACATGCAATAATTAATGTACAAAATAATGATGAATATTGTTTTCTTTGGGCCATAGTTTCGGCTTTATTTCCTACCGATAAACATTCAGACCGAAAATCATCGTATCCTCATTTCAAAAATGTGTTGAAATATGATAATTTAGACTTTCCAATCACAATTAAAGACATTCAAAAATTTGAGGAACTCAACAATCTTGCCATTAATTTATACTGCATCGAGAAGAAAAAAATTTTACCTTGTCGTTTAAGCACTAGATTCTCAAATTCTTATAAAGCAATTAATTTGCTTATGCTACCCGCTGAAAGACAAATACAAAATACTAATAACAGTAATGATAACTTTGAAGATCAACAATTGCTCTATCATTTCGTATGGATCAAAAATTTGTCAGCTCTTTTAGCTACGCAACTTTCCCTCCATAAATGTAAATTTCATATATGCGAAAGATGCTTAAACCATTTCACCACAGAGGAATTGCTCCAAAAACATAAAACTTCATGCCAGAGTATTAATAAATATTCCCTAAGACTGCCAACAGAAAACGAAAATTACTTGTATTTTCAAAATTATAGACATCAAGAAAAAGTACCTTTTACTATTTATGCAGATCTCGAGAGTATTCTTCTTGATTGTACCAAACAGCATATGTCCACCACGAATAAGACCGAAACTTATCAAAAACATATTGCGCACAGCATTGCTTACTATTTTCACTGCTCATATGATAATTCATTTTCTAAATTTCGTTTGTATCGAGGTAAAAATTGCATTCAATGGTTCGTTCAGGAGTTACATCGAATGGCTCATTTTTGCAACGATAAATTTCAGAACGTTATTTCTATGGAAACATTAACTACGGAAGAACGTGAGCAGTTTGAATCCTCCCAAATATGTCATATATGTAAAAAAGGATTTTCGGAAAAGAACATAAAAGTACGCGATCATAGTCATTTAACTGGAATGTATAGAGGCGCTGCCCATCAAAGTTGTAATTTAAATTATAAAGATATTTGTGTTATACCCGTGGTCTTTCATAATATGAGCGGATATGATGCCCATTTTTTTATTAAAGAATTTTCAAATTCAATAAAAGGTGATATTAAGTTACTTCCCATTAACAAAGAAAGATATATCTCGTTTACTAAATTTGTCGAAGACACGAAAGTTAGTTTACGGTTTATTGATTCTTTCAGATTTATGCCACATAGTTTAGACAAACTTTCCTCCAATTTAGATAATTCTCAGAAAATTATTACGTTGGCAAATTGTAATAATATGGAAGAATTTGATTTGTTAAACAGAAAGGGAGTTTTTCCTTACGATTACATAAACTCCTGGGAGAAACTACTTGAAACAAAATTGCCCGAAAAGGAGGATTTCTATAGTCGCTTATACGATGAAAATATTAAATATGAAGATTATTCCCATGCTACCAATGTATGGAATACTTTTAATATTCATACATTAGGAGAATATTCTGATTTATATTTAAAAACTGATGTGCTTCTTCTAGCCGATGTATTTGAAGCTTTTCGAACTACTTGTTTAAATACTTATCAACTTGATCCGTTGCATTATTATACTGCTCCGGGCCTAACATTTGATGCTATGTTAAAAACAACAGAAATTAAACTAGAACTTTTAACGGATATAGATAAAGTTCTATTTGTAGAAAGAGGTATTAGAGGTGGAGTTTCGCAGTGTTCCAATAGATATGGTAAAGCCAATAACAAATACATGCCAAAAGAAGAATATGATCCTTCGAAAGATAGTACCTATTTAATGTATTTTGATGTTAACAACCTTTACGGAGCGGCAATGTCTCAATACTTACCGTATGGAGAATTTGAGTTTGTAGAAAATTTCAATATAGCTGATATCTTAGATACCCCAGAAAATTCAGCAATCGGTTATATTATTGAATGCGATTTAGATTATCCAATAGATTTGCATGAAATTCATAGTGATTTACCATTAGCTCCAGAGCATATGATACCGCCCATTTCAAGATCTAAACTTAAGAAGTTATTGTTGACTTTATATCCCAAGAAAAATTATATTATTCATTATCGGAATTTAAAAATGTATACAAAATTTGGTATGAAAATAAAATGTGTACATCGTGTTATGAAATTCAAACAATCTGCGTGGTTAAAGGAATATATAGATTTAAATACAAAACTTAGGCAGCAAGCAAAGAACGATTTTGAAAAAGATTTTTTTAAATTAATGATTAATGCTATTTATGGTAAATGCATGGAAAATGTAAGAAAACATCGCGATATTCGATTGGTTAGTAAATGGGAGGGAAGATGGGGAGTTCGTTCTCTTATATCTAAACCAAATTTTCACAGTTCTGTTGTATTTGACGATGATTCAGCAATAATCGAAATGAGTAAATTAGAAGTATTTTTGAATAAACCAATTTATGTTGGTTTTTGCATTTTAGATATTTCTAAAACTTTTCTCTATGAATTTCATTATGACTATATTAAAAAAACATTTAAAAATAATGCTAAGTTACTTTATACCGACACTGACAGCCTAATTTATGAATTTCACGTAGACGATATATACAAATATATTAAGAAAGACTCACATCGATTTGATACTTCTGACTATGATTTATATAATATTTATGATATAGAACTGAAAAATAAGAAAGTACCAGGTTTAATGAAAGATGAAAATAACGGTAAGATTATGCTAGAATTTGTGGGTCTCAGATCTAAAATGTACGCGTATAGAATTGCAAGTGACGATTTCAATAAAAAATTAGTTAAAAAATCCAAAGGTAGTACAAAAGCATCACTTAAAACAATAACGTTTGAAAATTACAAAGAATGTTTATTTAATAATCGAAGTTACGAAAAATCACAAAGACTCATCAAGTCCAAACATCATACTGTTTACACAGTAAAACAAGAAAAAGTAGTTCTCAGCCCAAATGATGATAAAAGGATTGTCACAAGATTTGCAACGGATACGAAACCTTGGGGATATCATATTTCGCACGTAAGTTAAAAAAAGTGGGGATTGCCATATATAAGCAATTAAATTTCACAGATGATTTATTCGATGTTGGTTATTTTATGATTACAACAATGTCTGACTTGAGACAATTTGTTGATTTACAAGCATTTTGTGCATCCGAAAATGTGTACAAAACATATCTTAAAGCCGCTGCGAGTGATCGAACGAAATTAAATTTATTCCTTCATCTCATCGATAAAAAAGATTTTATTGTACCGGACGAAGTGTTTAAATGGATTGCCGAAAGTGAAAGTGACTTTTATACACTTGACATTTGTATTCTGCTACAAAGAAAACAATGTGTCGATGGTTACATTGATGCATTTCTACATGTATGCGAAAGAGACCAAATTGAAAATTTAAATTATGCTGCTTTGGAGTTTTTGATGACCACCAACTATTTGGACAATACTCTAACGTATAAATGTTTTATTTATAAATTATTGAGTGATAATCGCTGGCAGAATCTTGGAGATATATTCTATCCTGTTGAGAATATCCGGAAAAATTATCGAAGGATCGACCAGTGCGTGGATGAATTTATGTGTCGGGCTGCGTATTTGGCAAACCATAAAGCGCTCAGTACTTTCTATGAGTCTTTAGAAATAATAAATTACGATTCTTTCGCATTTCAACCTTCTCAAAATCAGGAGCACCGAAGAATTTTCAACTGGATCAAAAAGAACATTGTCAAAGGAGAAGCCAATCCTGAAATACCATTAGGATGGACTGAGGGACCGGATTCAACAAAATGGCCCTCGATTAAATTAGATGATTATAAGAAAACTTTACATGTAATTTCTGGTAGCCATGAATAAAACACACAGAAATATGTTATATGTAGTTTTATTTACCCCCAAACATAATAATAATACAATAACAGGTTAAATTATTTACAACACTCTGACGACATCTTGTGCAGGGATGTATTTTACCATTCGGTCGTGAAGAATAAGACAGTAGGCTGTAGTGTCTGCAGGAATACCAGAGATCGTCTCAAACCACAAAGTGATTGTAACGGGGCCTCTCTTCAAAGCTTCCGTTTGTTTAGAACAGTCGATTACTATTATAGGCGTCTTTTCTTTAAATTCATCCTTATCGAATAATGGTTCGCTGGTTTGTTTGGATAAGAACGATGTCTGGAATTCTTTAAACATATCATAGAGAATTGCATACCGATTATTTGTGAAATCAACATTCAGGTTGTCGTAGGGATACATGGTATCATTAAGGTACAATTTTACATCTCTCAGATTACAATGATCAAACTGACTGTAGTTTTTCTTCAATTGGTTTTTTCTTCCTTGCTGTAATGCAAAAAGTATGTACTGAGGTTTTTCTAAGGAAGTTTTAATAGTCCAAGTATTTGTTATCGATTGTACTGGTGGAGCAAATTCATGTAATTCTTTACTTCTAAACATAATATCCAATTCCCTGTTGCTTCTTACAATATCGATTAATGCGATCCTTTCGGCATCGGACACGGACAAGTGATGCATTTTCCAGCATATTTTACTAAGTTCTACTTTAATTTTGTATTTATCATTTGAGGAAATTAAAGCATTCACATCGGTATTAGAACGAACCAAAACAAGCTCCTGTCTTACATTCAAAATGGTCTTTTTAAAATCTTCACAAAAACCAAAAATCATTTTTAATGGAATCGAAACTTCAAAAGTTCCATTTTCCTTAATTATAGTCGAATCTTTTTTGGGAAACCATCCAGCATTCTCTAGAGCTACGCTTTCATTACTGTTATACGTTACATATCCTTTCATGGTAGACGCTAACCCAGGATTTCTAATACTATCCACAACGACCCCAGCAATTTCATATCTTATTTGATTAAACATCAGAAGAACGCCATTATTTACAAATTTGATTTCTGGTTTCTGTACAATTTCGTCGATTTCATTCTTCACAATAACCTTACCCTCTATATGCAATGTACTCAAATGTGGAAAAGTGTATAAATCTTGATGTTCAATAGGAATTCTTATTTCATCATCGTAGTTAAATGAACTGTTAGAATAAGGTAGGTGTGTATGTCTTTCTCCATAATAAATTGAATGATCATAGGCAGCTTTTTCGCTTACGTTTAATATTTCAAAATTCATTGCTGATTTATATATTCAATAAAAATATTATTTCAAGACCGTTAATCCTAGAGATTCAAGAAATTTACGATTGCCTAAAGTTAAACGTTTGACCCTTCTCAAAGGACTGACTGATCTCTTTTTCATTGTCCTACTTATATATACCGAATTTCGGTTTTTTAGATTTTCATTAAATATAATACCCATCACGTGACCTTCTTAAGATGCAACCGTACACCTACCTCTTCACCTCTGAAACTAACAATATTACCGTCTTGATCTGTTATTTTAACGATTATTTCATCTATTTGTTTCGTATTAATTGGTATCTGATATATGAGTTTTATGCGCTTTCAGAATGGTATCCTTAAATCCCAATAAATTCCCTAACGAATCCTCTCTTGAAAAA
This sequence comes from Zophobas morio, assembly GCF_036711695.1. NCBI lineage: Eukaryota > Metazoa > Arthropoda > Insecta > Coleoptera > Tenebrionidae > Zophobas > Zophobas morio. Next base: position 20,533 of record NW_026972629.1, read on the forward strand.
TTTATATCAAGAGTACATTTAACTTCCGATTTTAAAGTATTATTATTTCCTCTAATTATTAAGCTTGGTGTCAACATTTTAAATTTCTTTATTCTATTTCCGTGTTTGTCAATTTCGTATTGAAAATAATGTTCCATATAGTTTTTGATTTCTTTATTTAAATACGACTCAATGTCTTCTATCTCGTAAGAACCCTCGGGAATTTCTATGTAATGCTCTTTTTTGTCTGGTGTAAAAAAATAAAATTTGTTGTTATTGCTATCGATATTTGGAAAAGAATTCCAAGTAACCAAACTTTCTAATCCTAAAGCATAGTTATAATCTTCCAAGATAATTGGTGGATAGTATCTGCTCGAAAGTACAGAACTGTTTCCATCCAATGAGAATACGTTGGACATCGTGCAACTTACTTCGACGACACTAACAGTTCAACTAAAACGCTCGAATTTCAAACAATTTTATTTGTAGCAGTTATATAGGAATCTTAAACACAAATGTCCACAATTAATACTATTAAAAGCCTGTAAAGATTCATAATTATATACTATATTACAGAAACCGTTGCTTTGTAAATATTTGATCAGTTCAAGAGGTGGTCTCAAATCTCCATAACTATCAAAGTATATAACTTCGTTTCGAGTTTTTTTATAAGCTGTCCAATGTGTTCCAGGACCTTCCTTATTGTCTAAATTTAATATACCACACTCATTAAGGCGTACTTTATTTGGAAGTGAATTTTTCATAAAAACTCCTCTGAAGCGGGGAATTTTCAAACGCTTTACATATTTGTAAATGTCGATGTTGGTGAGAGCATGTTTTGGAATATTTATCGGGAGTTCTTTTGAAATTTTGATGGAGCTAAAAAAAGACCATATCCTCTTTTATATGGTTTCAAATATAATCCACTTCCTGACTTTCCTACAGCTATCGACTCCATTTTCTGATTGTGTCGTTGATTTTCTTTCAACTGTTCTTTAGCTGATTTAGCATCGTTAACAGCTTTTGCAATGGCTGCTGCGCCACCACCTAGAGATCCCAGAGCGCCTAAAGCGGCAAATATTGGTAGTAGAGGTAAAAATCCACCACTTTTCGGTATGGGTATTATACGTCTGTGACGAACAGGTCTCACTCTCTTTTTTCCTTTTGATGATTTTACTGCTCTCATGGCCACTTTTACAGCATCGTTCATATTCTTAAATTTCTTATTTTTTAAAGCAAGTCTGGCGGATTTTCTTAAATCATTAAAATTCAAGACTTTTCCACGTTTGCTAGTTTGTCTTTTGACTCGACAACCCATACCGAGTTTTATTTTAGCTTTCATCGCAGCCGCAACACCTAAAGCAGCAGCTTTTTCGCCCAAAGAAGCGTCCGAAGAACGTAGTCTAAGTTTCGCTTTATCTAACAGAACTTTATCGGCCTTATGTCGATTTTCCAAATCTTTATGTTCACCATAAGCTATATCGTGAAATTTGCAAGCTTCATCTAATTGATTCCGGCCTTTATCTCCTCTTGCTAATCGTTTTTCTAATTTAGTTCCTGGTCCACAAAAGTTATAACCGGGAATATGAAGTTCAAACGGTAATTTATTAATAACCGAATTTACGATCCCACGTCCACAATATCTCTTTCTGTAGGTCTCAATCCGACGACTGTTCCTTTTTCGCTTCGTAATCTTCATTTATACTCAAACTTTCGGATCAGCTAAACTACTAGCGGAAACGTAGAAAAATTTAGTATTTATACCCCCCCACATGTCAGTTTCTTAATCAGATGTCGAAATGCGTTTGACACCTCAAAACCTCAAATTGCCGATAAATAATAACGATATCAAAATTAATAGTGGGAATAAAAGACATGGGGATCTTTTACCGTCTACAGTAAGATGTATTATTGTCGGACCGTCTAACTGCGGAAAGACTAATGTTATGATAGGTTTAATCGAACATCCAAATGGTTTAAGATTTGAAAATGTCTATGTGTATTCTAAATCTCTTTTCCAACCAAAATATCAATATTTGGAAAATCTTCTAAAACCTATTAAAGGTATAAATTTTTATAGTTTCAGCAATTTCGACAATAACAACATACCACCACCGCACAAAGCTAAAACTAATTCTGTCTTTATTTTTGACGATGTGGCATGTGACAAGCAAAATTTAATGAAAGAATATTTTAGCATGGGACGACACAGAAATATAGATTGTTTTTATTTATGTCAAACCTACACATGTATTCCTAAGCATCTAATAAGAGACAACGCAAATTTTATCATTTTATTTAAGCAAGATAATTTAAACTTGCGCCATATCTATGATGATCATATCGGCACTGATATCTCATTTGATAAATTTAAAGAAATGTGTTCATTTTGCTGGCAAAACAGTTATGATTTTTTAGTAGTCGATAAAGAGAACGAAATTCGTAGTGGTCGGTTTAGAAAAGGATTTGATAATTTTATTGATCCATTTTCATAATTTCAGTCTATAGAAGTATGTTGAACATTCAACATGCCAGTTCCTGTAAAATATAAATGTCCAAAATGTGGAGGTGAAACAGATACTCCTAACTTACCATGTATATACTGCTACTATAAAGATCATATAAGAGATCATTACAAAACAAAACATGTGCATCTGTACTATTGAATAAAGTATTTTTATAGAATGTTTGTGAAATTTTGCATAGGTATATAAGCCTATCATTCAAATAAATAGATTCAGTTTATTTGTATTTTCGGAAGCCTTAGGAGACATGGATTCAAAAATATCAGATGTGGTTGATTTAAAAAGGAAACTGATTAAGAAAAGAAAAGATTTACAAAGAAAATTAGAACTAATTAAAGCAACTCAACGAAATGAAGAGAAAAAGTATGAACCCCTCACTAAACATTTGGAAACATTAATTGAGAGACGGAGTGAAAATCCAATAAAAAGTAATCAAGATGTGAAAACAAAAAATGTGTCGAACATTGAGCACAGTACACCTACAAAGCGAAAATTAGAAAATACAATTCTGTCTCCTGTTCGTGAGAAAAAAACTATTGTTACTACACCAAAGCAAGCAGAAATTTTCACGCCAAGACAAAAAAGAATTGCTACAAAAGTTACTAACCTTGTGAAAAGAATCGATGCCATCAAAAATGAAAAAGAAGATCGAATGAGTCCGATTAGTTCAAAATATGATGTTTTATCACAGGAAGATTTCGAAGAATCAATAAATAAATCAGATGCACAGGACAATGTGTTCCAATACATTCCCGAGGAAGACAATGATAATTATAACTTCAATGAGGTTCTTGAAAAATCTGTTCAGTTAAGTAAAAATTATATTAAAAACATCGTTGATACAGACGATTACAACGAATATTTAAATGATTTTGATGAATTACCCAGAAAATATATTGACGAAATGCATCACGATGCAGAAAGTAAATTTGATCACAGAACAGGCGTAAGACATGACACTTTCTCAGAGAAATTTTATATTGGTTCGAAGGAGGTACAATTTATAGGTCCAGATATAAAAATAGACAATGAAATCTTTAAAGGGACTCCTGGAATTTATGAACTTATTTTTAAAAAGAAGCCTGTTCATTTTACTACGGAAGACAAGGAAATTTACAAAAAAATTTTAGAAAAAACCAATGCATATCGAAGAAATTTCAATGAAAATGATCGAATATTGGGTACAAGTTCGATGAAATACAAAAATATTATAGGACCATTATTCTCAACTCTCACGAAGTATAAAAAACCGAAGAAAGGTGGTCAAGTACTATTTAAAGAAGTAAACACAAATAAAGTTGATTATGTGTATTGGGAAGATCCAAATGAATTAGTTGAAAGACTGAAGTTGTTAGTCGCTTCCCAGACAGCAGGCCATTCGGGTCATCAAAACGAAATCGTTTCTATAATAGAAGAACTACGCGAAGCTAAGATTATTGCTTAATATGACTCTGGATAAATTCGGGCGTCATTTGTTAAAACATGCTAAACTTTCAGGTTCTATCGACAATGATATGATTACTATTTCAAACTATATGTTCTATAATCTGATATTTCGCTTCGAATCCGATAAAACCGTGGAAAACACGTATGTATTAAATTCTAAAGAAACGCACTATACGTTTCCTTTAGAAATTGGAACCCTTACAAAATTGAATATTACCAGTAATGAAATAAATGTTTATGTAAATAACAAATTTTTTAGTAAAGAAGAAGTGAAAGGATTTGTACTACGTAACGGTGATCGAATATCGTTCAAATATGCTGTAAATAAAACAGAAAATGTACCAAATTTGTTCGCAGAAATGATAATAAAATGTCCTGTTAATTTTGAAGAATCGTTAGTTAGTGCCGAGAAAGCACATTATATACATAAGACTGATAAAAATGAAACGCAAGAAGGTGTATGAGCCAACTCCCATTAAAAGAGATATTGTTGCAGAATTGCACAAACCTGTAAGAATTAATTTTAAACGACGCAAGGTTATAATAAAAGGTATTAATGAAACATTACAAGCAGATCTAGTGGAAATGATACCGTATGCTAAGATAAACAGAGGATACAAATATATACTTGTTGTTATTGACTGTTTCTCAAAATACGTGTGGGCTGTCCCTGTAAAGTCAAAAGATGCTCAACAAATCGCCACTGCAATGGAAACTATTTTATCCAAAATCGTACGGTTACCCAAAAATTTACAAACAGATCAAGGAAAAGAATTCTACAACGTAAAGTTTCAAAATCTTATGAAAAAATACAAAATTAATCATTACAATGTCTACAGTTTAAAAAAAGCCTCAATCGTCGAAAGAGTAAATCGCACATTAAAAAATTTAATGTGGAAAGAATTTAGTTTGCAAGGAAATTATAAATGGTTAGATTTATTGACAAATGTGGTACATCGATATAATAATTCTTATCATCGTACTATAAAAATGAAACCGTCACAAGTTAACAAAAGTAATGAAAACGCTATTCTAAAAGCTGCTTATACTCAGATTAAAATAGTTAGCAATAAATCAAAATTTAAAGTTGGTGATAACGTAAGAATAAGTAAGTATCGCGGAATATTCGATAAGGGATACACACCCAATTGGTCAAATGAGATTTTCATAATAAGAAAAATTAATCTCACTAATCCCACCACATATTTTTTGAAAGATGAAAAGGGTGAAAACATTTTAGGTGGTTTCTATGAAATGGAACTATTGAAAGTTAAGCATCCAGGTGTATATCTCGTTGAAAAAGTTTTAAAAAAGAAAGGTAATCAACTTTATGTAAAATGGTTAGGATTTAATAACACCCACAACAGTTGGATTGATACAAAAAAAATTACATAGTCGCTTTCCTCTCAGTCAGTTGACATAATTGATACGATGAAGTTGGTTGTAGTCGACGTACAAGGTTTTTGTCTACCTGAATTCATTGTTAAAGAACTTGCGATTTACGATGGAATTAACACAATACACGAAACATTCAAATCTACAAAACAACTCAAAGAAATCGATGAAAGAACGAAGAAACAAGCTAGATATCTAGAACGTTATCATCACATGTTGAGATTTAATGACGGCTTCAAGGAGCAGATATCTGTAAAAGAAATTTTGTTCAAATACATCAAGGAATATGCAGTGGAGATCTTATATGTAAAAGGAAAATGTAAAGAAAATTACCTTAAGGAAACGCTAGGAAAAGACTGCCCCAAAATTGTGAACCTCGAAACAATTGAAGACTCTGTGAAATTATCTAAAGAAATCCCGGCATGTGATAAACATATTGCTAATAATAAAAAATGTTACTGTTCCTTAAACAATGCTAAATGTATTTACAATTGGTTGTATTCAAGATTTCCTCAATAAAGAATACTATATTAAAATGTGTTTTATTTAATCGCAACTCAAAACGCCAAAATAACGAAAGAAAAAAAAACTGTCAGGTGTGGGATTCGAACCCACGCTCCCTTTCGAGAATCAGAGCTTAAATCTGACGCCTTAGACCGCTCGGCCAACCTGACTATGGAAAAACGGGTCAGGTCAATCGAGTAAAAGGCGGTGTCAAAACGTACAGGTCAGGCACGTGCAGTCCTAAGGTAAGTCAGCCAAGGCCAGCCCCGTGCAGCGACCCGACCTAAAAAAAAAAAAAAGAGGGGAAAGATCTCGAGATGACCAAGGGCAATAGACGTAATTCCTACAGACGAATCCATCGACTTTTATACAAGTATAAAACGGAAGTGGGGATGCGAGATTGCGTCCGAGATCCCTCCCCGACCTAAACGAAAAGAGGGGATAGATCTCGAGATGAACGAGGGCAATAAACGACCAAGGTCGAGCAACGACTAGGTCAACGATCGCCCGATGAAAAGTAATGGGGGAGCTGGACCAGCTGGCAAGGTCAGCCACGTGCAACGACAAGGTCGACAACAAATGAAAGGTCAATGACCGCTCGATGAAAAGTAATGGGGGAGCTGGACCAGTTTGACCTCATTTGACCTGGTCTAGAACCCCCACTATATAACTACTTTCTGAGCCACCAAACACACTTAAAGCATGCAGAATCGACTCAGAATAGGAAAAGGAGACGTTTAGGTCAATTTTATGCATTCTGGCGTTCGTAGATACAAGAAACCTGTTAAAATTCTTCAGAAACGTCACTTTTGAAGTGTTTTCTTGTACTTTTAAGCCAATCAGATACCCTACGGGCTCGGAAAGTGCAACGAAACCATCAAATTTTAGCTAGAAACTGTATTTTTGTCGATTTTTATTGAATTTGAACTATATTTCAACGTTTTTTGATGGTTCTGAGCCACCAAACACACTTAAAGCATGCAGAATCGACTCAGAATAGGAAAAGGAGACGTTTAGGTCAATTTTATGCATTCTGGCGTTCGTAGATACAAGAAAACTGTTAAAATTCTTCAGAAACGTCACTTTTGAAGTGTTTTCTTGTACTTTTAAGCCAATCAGATACCCTACGGGCTCGGAAAGTGCAACGAAACCATCAAATTTTAGCTAGAAACTGTATTTTTGTCGATTTTTATTGAATTTGAACTATATTTCAACGTTTTTTGATGGTTCTGAGCCACCAAACACACTTAAAGCATGCAGAATCGACTCAGAATAGGAAAAGGAGACGTTTAGGTCAATTTTATGCATTCTGGCGTTCGTAGATACAAGAAAACTGTTAAAATTCTTCAGAAACGTCACTTTTGAAGTGTTTTCTTGTACTTTTAAGCCAATCAGATACCCTACGGGCTCGGAAAGTGCAACGAAACCATCAAATTTTAGCTAGAAACTGTATTTTTGTCGATTTTTATTGAATTTGAACTATATTTCAACGTTTTTTGATGGTTCTGAGCCACCAAACACACTTAAAGCATGCAGAATCGACTCAGAATAGGAAAAGGAGACGTTTAGGTCAATTTTATGCATTCTGGCGTTCGTAGATACAAGAAAACTGTTAAAATTCTTCAGAAACTTCACTTTTGAAGTGTTTTCTTGTACTTTTAAACCAATCAGATACCCTACGGGCTCGGAAAGTGCAACGAAACCATCAAATTTTAGCTAGAAACTGTATTTTTGTCGATTTTTATTGAATTTGAACTATATTTCAACGTTTTTTGATGGTTCTGAGCCACCAAACACACTTAAAGCATGCAGAATCGACTCAGAATAGGAAAAGGAGACGTTTAGGTCAATTTTATGCATTCTGGCGTTCGTAGATACAAGAAAACTGTTAAAATTCTTCAGAAACGTCACTTTTGAAGTGTTTTCTTGTACTTTTAAGCCAATCAGATACCCAACGGGCTCGGAAAGTGCAACGAAACCATCAAATTTTAGCTAGAAACTGTATTTTTGTCGATTTTTATTGAATTTGAACTATATTTCAAAGTTTTTTGATGGTTCTGAGCCACCAAACACACTTAAAGCATGCAGAATCGACTCAGAATAGGAAAAGGAGACGTTTAGGTCAATTTTATGCATTCTGGCGTTCGTAGATACAAGAAAACTGTTAAAATTCTTCAGAAACGTCACTTTTGAAGTGTTTTCTTGTACTTTTAAGCCAATCAGATACCCTACGGGCTCGGAAAGTGCAACGAAACCATCAAATTTTAGCTAGAAACTGTATTTTTGTCGATTTTTATTGAATTTGAACTATATTTCAACGTTTTTTGATGGTTCTGAGCCACCAAACACACTTAAAGCATGCAGAATCGACTCAGAATAGGAAAAGGAGACGTTTAGGTCAATTTTATGCATTCTGGCGTTCGTAGATACAAGAAAACTGTTAAAATTCTTCAGAAACGTCACTTTTGAAGTGTTTTCTTGTACTTTTAAGCCAATCAGATACCCAACGGGCTCGGAAAGTGCAACGAAACCATCAAATTTTAGCTAGAAACTGTATTTTTGTCGATTTTTATTGAATTTGAACTATATTTCAACGTTTTTTGATGGTTCTGAGCCACCAAACACACTTAAAGCATGCAGAATCGACTCAGAATAGGAAAAGGAGACGTTTAGGTCAATTTTATGCATTCTGGCGTTCGTAGATACAAGAAAACTGTTAAAATTCTTCAGAAACGTCACTTTTGAAGTGTTTTCTTGTACTTTTAAGCCAATCAGATACCCTACGGGCTCGGAAAGTGCAACGAAACCATCAAATTTTAGCTAGAAACTGTATTTTTGTCGATTTTTATTGAATTTGAACCATATTTCAACGTTTTTTGATGGTTCTGAGCCACCAAACACACTTAAAGCATGCAGAATCGACTCAGAATAGGAAAAGGAGACGTTTAGGTCAATTTTATGCATTTTGGCGTTCGTAGATACAAGAAAACTGTTAAAATTCTTCAGAAACGTCACTTTTGAAGTGTTTTCTTGTACTTTTAAGCCAATCAGATACCCTACGGGCTCGGAAAGTGCAACGAAACCATCAAATTTTAGCTAGAAACTGTATTTTTGTCGATTTTTATTGAATTTGAACTACATTTCAACGTTTTTTGATGGTTCTGAGCCACCAAACACACTTAAAGCATGCAGAATCGACTCAGAATAGGAAAAGGAGACGTTTAGGTCAATTTTATGCATTCTGGCGTTCGTAGATACAAGAAAACTGTTAAAATTCTTCAGAAACGTCACTTTTGAAGTGTTTTCTTGTACTTTTAAGCCAATCAGATACCCTACGGGCTCGGAAAGTGCAACGAAACAATCAAATTTTAGCTAGAAACTGTATTTTTGTCGATTTTTATTGAATTTGAACTATATTTCAACGTTTTTTGATGGTTCTGAGCCACCAAACACACTTAAAGCATGCAGAATCGACTCAGAATAGGAAAAGGAGACGTTTAGGTCAATTTTATGCATTCTGGCGTTCGTAGATACAAGAAAACTGTTAAAATTCTTCAGAAACGTCACTTTTGAAGTGTTTTCTTGTACTTTTAAGCCAATCAGATACCCTACGGGCTCGGAAAGTGCAACGAAACCATCAAATTTTAGCTAGAAACTGTATTTTTGTCGATTTTTATTGAATTTGAACTATATTTCAACGTTTTTTGATGGTTCTGAGCCACCAAACACACTTAAAGCATGCAGAATCGACTCAGAATAGGAAAAGGAGACGTTTAGGTCAATTTTATGCATTCTGGCGTTCGTAGATACAAGAAAACTGTTAAAATTCTTCAGAAACGTCACTTTTGAAGTGTTTTCTTGTACTTTTAAGCCAATCAGATACCCAACGGGCTCGGAAAGTGCAACGAAACCATCAAATTTTAGCTAGAAACTGTATTTTTGTCGATTTTTATTGAATTTGAACTATATTTCAACGTTTTTTGATGGTTCTGAGCCACCAAACACACTTAAAGCATGCAGAATCGACTCAGAATAGGAAAAGGAGACGTTTAGGTCAATTTTATGCATTCTGGCGTTCGTAGATACAAGAAAACTGTTAAAATTCTTCAGAAACGTCACTTTTGAAGTATTTTCTTGTACTTTTAAGCCAATCAGATACCCTACGGGCTCGGAAAGTGCAACGAAACCATCAAATTTTAGCTAGAAACTGTATTTTTGTCGATTTTTATTGAATTTGAACTATATTTCAACGTTTTTTGATGGTTCTGAGCCACCAAACACACTTAAAGCATGCAGAATCGACTCAGAATAGGAAAAGGAGACGTTTAGGTCAATTTTATGCATTCTGGCGTTCGTAGATACAAGAAAACTGTTAAAATTCTTCAGAAACGTCACTTTTGAAGTGTTTTCTTGTACTTTTAAGCCAATCAGATACCCTACGGGCTCGGAAAGTGCAACGAAACCATCAAATTTTAGCTAGAAACTGTATTTTTGTCGATTTTTATTGAATTTGAACTATATTTCAACGTTTTTTGATGGTTCTGAGCCACCAAACACACTTAAAGCATGCAGAATCGACTCAGAATAGGAAAAGGAGACGTTTAGGTCAATTTTATGCATTCTGGCGTTCGTAGATACAAGAAAACTGTTAAAATTCTTCAGAAACGTCACTTTTGAAGTGTTTTCTTGTACTTTTAAGCCAATCAGATACCCTACGGGCTCGGAAAGTGCAACGAAACCATCAAATTTTAGCTAGAAACTGTATTTTTGTCGATTTTTATTGAATTTGAACTATATTTCAACGTTTTTTGATGGTTCTGAGCCACCAAACACACTTAAAGCATGCAGAATCGACTCAGAATAGGAAAAGGAGACGTTTAGGTCAATTTTATGCATTCTGGCGTTCGTAGATACAAGAAAACTGTTAAAATTCTTCAGAAACTTCACTTTTGAAGTGTTTTCTTGTACTTTTAAACCAATCAGATACCCTACGGGCTCGGAAAGTGCAACGAAACCATCAAATTTTAGCTAGAAACTGTATTTTTGTCGATTTTTATTGAATTTGAACTATATTTCAACGTTTTTTGATGGTTCTGAGCCACCAAACACACTTAAAGCATGCAGAATCGACTCAGAATAGGAAAAGGAGACGTTTAGGTCAATTTTATGCATTCTGGCGTTCGTAGATACAAGAAAACTGTTAAAATTCTTCAGAAACGTCACTTTTGAAGTGTTTTCTTGTACTTTTAAGCCAATCAGATACCCAACGGGCTCGGAAAGTGCAACGAAACCATCAAATTTTAGCTAGAAACTGTATTTTTGTCGATTTTTATTGAATTTGAACTATATTTCAAAGTTTTTTGATGGTTCTGAGCCACCAAACACACTTAAAGCATGCAGAATCGACTCAGAATAGGAAAAGGAGACGTTTAGGTCAATTTTATGCATTCTGGCGTTCGTAGATACAAGAAAACTGTTAAAATTCTTCAGAAACGTCACTTTTGAAGTGTTTTCTTGTACTTTTAAGCCAATCAGATACCCTACGGGCTCGGAAAGTGCAACGAAACCATCAAATTTTAGCTAGAAACTGTATTTTTGTCGATTTTTATTGAATTTGAACTATATTTCAACGTTTTTTGATGGTTCTGAGCCACCAAACACACTTAAAGCATGCAGAATCGACTCAGAATAGGAAAAGGAGACGTTTAGGTCAATTTTATGCATTCTGGCGTTCGTAGATACAAGAAAACTGTTAAAATTCTTCAGAAACGTCACTTTTGAAGTGTTTTCTTGTACTTTTAAGCCAATCAGATACCCTACGGGCTCGGAAAGTGCAACGAAACCATCAAATTTTAGCTAGAAACTGTATTTTTGTCGATTTTTATTGAATTTGAACTATATTTCAAGGTTTTTTGATGGTTCTGAGCCACCAAACACACTTAAAGCATGCAGAATCGACTCAGAATAGGAAAAGGAGACGTTTAGGTCAATTTTATGCATTCTGGCGTTCGTAGATACAAGAAAACTGTTAAAATTCTTCAGAAACGTCACTTTTGAAGTGTTTTCTTGTACTTTTAAGCCAATCAGATACCCTACGGGCTCGGAAAGTGCAACGAAACCATCAAATTTTAGCTAGAAACTGTATTTTTGTCGATTTTTATTGAATTTGAACCATATTTCAACGTTTTTTGATGGTTCTGAGCCACCAAACACACTTAAAGCATGCAGAATCGACTCAGAATAGGAAAAGGAGACGTTTAGGTCAATTTTATGCATTCTGGCGTTCGTAGATACAAGAAAACTGTTAAAATTCTTCAGAAACGTCACTTTTGAAGTGTTTTCTTGTACTTTTAAGCCAATCAGATACCCAACGGGCTCGGAAAGTGCAACGAAACCATCAAATTTTAGCTAGAAACTGTATTTTTGCCGATTTTTATTGAATTTGAACTATATTTCAACGTTTTTTGATGGTTCTGAGCCACCAAACACACTTAAAGCATGCAGAATCGACTCAGAATAGGAAAAGGAGACGTTTAGGTCAATTTTATGCATTCTGGCGTTCGTAGATACAAGAAAACTGTTAAAATTCTTCAGAAACGTCACTTTTGAAGTGTTTTCTTGTACTTTTAAGCCAATCAGATACCCAACGGGCTCGGAAAGTGCAACGAAACCATCAAATTTTAGCTAGAAACTGTATTTTTGTCGATTTTTATTGAATTTGAACTATATTTCAACGTTTTTTGATGGTTCTGAGCCACCAAACACACTTAAAGCATGCAGAATCGACTCAGAATAGGAAAAGGAGACGTTTAGGTCAATTTTATGCATTCTGGCGTTCGTAGATACAAGAAAACTGTTAAAATTCTTCAGAAACGTCACTTTTGAAGTGTTTTCTTGTACTTTTAAGCCAATCAGATACCCTACGGGCTCGGAAAGTGCAACGAAACCATCAAATTTTAGCTAGAAACTGTATTTTTGTCGATTTTTATTGAATTTGAACTATATTTCAACGTTTTTTGATGGTTCTGAGCCACCAAACACACTTAAAGCATGCAGAATCGACTCAGAATAGGAAAAGGAGACGTTTAGGTCAATTTTATGCATTCTGGCGTTCGTAGATACAAGAAAACTGTTAAAATTCTTCAGAAACGTCACTTTTGAAGTGTTTTCTTGTACTTTTAAGCCAATCAGATACCCTACGGGCTCGGAAAGTGCAACGAAACCATCAAATTTTAGCTAGAAACTGTATTTTTGTCGATTTTTATTGAATTTGAACTATATTTCAACGTTTTTTGATGGTTCTGAGCCACCAAACACACTTAAAGCATGCAGAATCGACTCAGAATAGGAAAAGGAGACGTTTAGGTCAATTTTATGCATTCTGGCGTTCGTAGATACAAGAAAACTGTTAAAATTCTTCAGAAACTTCACTTTTGAAGTGTTTTCTTGTACTTTTAAACCAATCAGATACCCTACGGGCTCGGAAAGTGCAACGAAACCATCAAATTTTAGCTAGAAACTGTATTTTTGTCGATTTTTATTGAATTTGAACTATATTTCAACGTTTTTTGATGGTTCTGAGCCACCAAACACACTTAAAGCATGCAGAATCGACTCAGAATAGGAAAAGGAGACGTTTAGGTCAATTTTATGCATTCTGGCGTTCGTAGATACAAGAAAACTGTTAAAATTCTTCAGAAACGTCACTTTTGAAGTGTTTTCTTGTACTTTTAAGCCAATCAGATACCCTACGGGCTCGGAAAGTGCAACGAAACCATCAAATTTTAGCTAGAAACTGTATTTTTGTCGATTTTTATTGAATTTGAACTATATTTCAACGTTTTTTGATGGTTCTGAGCCACCAAACACACTTAAAGCATGCAGAATCGACTCAGAATAGGAAAAGGAGACGTTTAGGTCAATTTTATGCATTCTGGCGTTCGTAGATACAAGAAAACTGTTAAAATTCTTCAGAAACGTCACTTTTGAAGTGTTTTCTTGTACTTTTAAACCAATCAGATACCCTACGGGCTCGGAAAGTGCAACGAAACCATCAAATTTTAGCTAGAAACTGTATTTTTGTCGATTTTTATTGAATTTGAACTATATTTCAACGTTTTTTGATGGTTCTGAGCCACCAAACACACTTAAAGCATGCAGAATCGACTCAGAATAGGAAAAGGAGACGTTTAGGTCAATTTTATGCATTCTGGCGTTCGTAGATACAAGAAAACTGTTAAAATTCTTCAGAAACGTCACTTTTGAAGTGTTTTCTTGTACTTTTAAGCCAATCAGATACCCTACGGGCTCGGAAAGTGCAACGAAACCATCAAATTTTAGCTAGAAACTGTATTTTTGTAGATTTTTATTGAATTTGAACTATATTTCAACGTTTTTTGATGGTTCTGAGCCACCAAACACACTTAAAGCATGCAGAATCGACTCAGAATAGGAAAAGGAGACGTTTAGGTCAATTTTATGCATTCTGGCGTTCGTAGATACAAGAAAACTGTTAAAATTCTTCAGAAACGTCACTTTTGAAGTGTTTTCTTGTACTTTTAAGCCAATCAGATACCCTACGGGCTCGGAAAGTGCAACGAAACCATCAAATTTTAGCTAGAAACTGTATTTTTGTCGATTTTTATTGAATTTGAACCATATTTCAACGTTTTTTGATGGTTCTGAGCCACCAAACACACTTAAAGCATGCAGAATCGACTCAGAATAGGAAAAGGAGACGTTTAGGTCAATTTTATGCATTCTGGCGTTCGTAGATACAAGAAAACTGTTAAAATTCTTCAGAAACGTCACTTTTGAAGTGTTTTCTTGTACTTTTAAGCCAATCAGATACCCTACGGGCTCGGAAAGTGCAACGAAACCATCAAATTTTAGCTAGAAACTGTATTTTTGTCGATTTTTATTGAATTTGAACTATATTTCAACGTTTTTTGATGGTTCTGAGCCACCAAACACACTTAAAGCATGCAGAATCGACTCAGAATAGGAAAAGGAGACGTTTAGGTCAATTTTATGCATTCTGGCGTTCGTAGATACAAGAAAACTGTTAAAATTCTTCAGAAACGTCACTTTTGAAGTGTTTTCTTGTACTTTTAAGCCAATCAGATACCCTACGGGCTCGGAAAGTGCAACGAAACCATCAAATTTTAGCTAGAAACTGTATTTTTGTCGATTTTTATTGAATTTGAACTATATTTCAAAGTTTTTTGATGGTTCTGAGCCACCAAACACACTTAAAGCATGCAGAATCGACTCAGAATAGGAAAAGGAGACGTTTAGGTCAATTTTATGCATTCTGGCGTTCGTAGATACAAGAAAACTGTTAAAATTCTTCAGAAACGTCACTTTTGAAGTGTTTTCTTGTACTTTTAAGCCAATCAGATACCCAACGGGCTCGGAAAGTGCAACGAAACCATCAAATTTTAGCTAGAAACTGTATTTTTGTCGATTTTTATTGAATTTGAACTATATTTCAAAGTTTTTTGATGGTTCTGAGCCACCAAACACACTTAAAGCATGCAGAATCGACTCAGAATAGGAAAAGGAGACGTTTAGGTCAATTTTATGCATTCTGGCGTTCGTAGATACAAGAAAACTGTTAAAATTCTTCAGAAACGTCACTTTTGAAGTGTTTTCTTGTACTTTTAAGCCAATCAGATATCCTACGGGCTCGGAAAGTGCAACGAAACCATCAAATTTTAGCTAGAAACTGTATTTTTGTCGATTTTTATTGAATTTGAACTATATTTCAACGTTTTTTGATGGTTCTGAGCCACCAAACACACTTAAAGCATGCAGAATCGACTCAGAATAGGAAAAGGAGACGTTTAGGTCAATTTTATGCATTCTGGCGTTCGTAGATACAATAAAACTGTTAAAATTCTTCAGAAACGTCACTTTTGAAGTGTTTTCTTGTCCTTTTAAGCCAATCAGATACCCTATGGGCTCGGAAAGTGCAACGAAACCATCAAATTTTAGCTAGAAACTGTATTTTTGTCGATTTTTATTGAATTTGAACTATATTTCAACGTTTTTTGATGGTTCTGAGCCACCAAACACACTTAAAGCATGCAGAATCGACTCAGAATAGGAAAAGGAGAAGTTTAGGTCAATTTTATGCATTCTGGCGTTCGTAGATACAAGAAAACTGTTAAAATTCTTCAGAAACGTCACTTTTGAAGTGTTTTCTTGTACTTTTAAGCCAATCAGATACCCTACGGGCTCGGAAAGTGCAACGAAACCATCAAATTTTAGCTAGAAACTGTATTTTTGTCGATTTTTATTGAATTTGAACTATATTTCAACGTTTTTTGATGGTTCTGAGCCACCAAACAGACTTAAAGCATGCAGAATCGACTCAGAATAGGAAAAGGAGACGTTTAGGTCAATTTTATGCATTCTGGCGTTCGTAGATACAAGAAAACTGTTAAAATTCTTCAGAAACGTCACTTTTGAAGTGTTTTCTTGTACTTTTAAGCCAATCAGATACCCTACGGGCTCGGAAAGTGCAACGAAACCATCAAATTTTAGCTAGAAACTGTATTTTTGTCGATTTTTATTGAATTTGAACTATTTTTAAACGTTTTTTGATGGTTCTGAGCCACCAAACACACTTAAAGCATGCAGAATCGACTCAGAATAGGAAAAGGAGACGTTTAGGTCAATTTTATGCATTCTGGCGTTCGTAGATACAAGAAAACTGTTAAAATTCTTCAGAAACGTCACTTTTGAAGTGTTTTCTTGTACTTTTAAGCCAATCAGATACCCTACGGGGTCGGAAAGTGCAACGAAACCATCAAATTTTAGCTAGAAACTGTATTTTTGTCGATTTTTATTGAATTTGAACTATATTTCAACGTTTTTTGATGGTTCTGAGCCACCAAACACACTTAAGGCATGCAGAATCGACTCAGAATAGGAAAAGGAGACGTTTAGGTCAATTTTATGCATTCTGGCGTTCGTAGATACAAGAAAACTGTTAAAATTCTTCAGAAACGTCACTTTTGAAGTGTTTTCTTGTACTTTTAAGCCAATCAGATACCCTACGGGCTCGGAAAGTGCAACGAAACCATCAAATTTTAGCTAGAAACTGTATTTTTGTCGATTTTTATTGAATTTGAACTATATTTCAACGTTTTTTGATGGTTCTGAGCCACCAAACACACTTAAAGCATGCAGAATCGACTCAGAATAGGAAAAGGAGACGTTTAGGTCAATTTTATGCATTCTGGCGTTCGTAGATACAAGAAAACTGTTAAAATTCTTCAGAAACGTCACTTTTGAAGTGTTTTCTTGTACTTTTAAGCCAATCAGATACCCTACAGGCTCGGAAAGTGTAACGAAACCATCAAATTTTAGCTAGAAACTGTATTTTTGTCGATTTTTATTGAATTTGAACTATATTTCAACGTTTTTTGATGGTTCTGAGCCACCAAACACACTTAAAGCATGCAGAATCGACTCAGAATAGGAAAAGGAGACGTTTAGGTCAATTTTATGCATTCTGGCGTTCGTAGATACAAGAAAACTGTTAAAATTCTTCAGAAACGTCACTTTTGAAGTGTTTTCTTGTCCTTTTAAGCCAATCAGATACCCTACGGGCTCGGAAAGTGCAACGAAACCATCAAATTTTAGCTAGAAACTGTATTTTTGTCGATTTTTATTGAATTTGAACTATATTTCAACGTTTTTTGATGGTTCTGAGCCACCAAACACACTTAAAGCATGCAGAATCGACTCAGAATAGGAAAAGGAGAAGTTTAGGTCAATTTTATGCATTCTGGCGTTCGTAGATACAAGAAAACTGTTAAAATTCTTCAGAAACGTCACTTTTGAAGTGTTTTCTTGTACTTTTAAGCCAATCAGATACCCTACGGGCTCGGAAAGTGCAACGAAACCATCAAATTTTAGCTAGAAACTGTATTTTTGTAGATTTTTATTGAATTTGAACTATATTTCAACGTTTTTTGATGGTTCTGAGCCACCAAACACACTTAAAGCATGCAGAATCGACTCAGAATAGGAAAAGGAGACGTTTAGGTCAATTTTATGCATTCTGGCGTTCGTAGATACAAGAAAACTGTTAAAATTCTTCAGAAACGTCACTTTTGAAGTGTTTTCTTGTACTTTTAAGCCAATCAGATACCCTACGGGCTCGGAAAGTGCAACGAAACCATCAAATTTTAGCTAGAAACTGTATTTTTGTCGATTTTTATTGAATTTGAACCATATTTCAACGTTTTTTGATGGTTCTGAGCCACCAAACACACTTAAAGCATGCAGAATCGACTCAGAATAGGAAAAGGAGACGTTTAGGTCAATTTTATGCATTCTGGCGTTCGTAGATACAAGAAAACTGTTAAAATTCTTCAGAAACGTCACTTTTGAAGTGTTTTCTTGTACTTTTAAGCCAATCAGATACCCTACGGGCTCGGAAAGTGCAACGAAACCATCAAATTTTAGCTAGAAACTGTATTTTTGTCGATTTTTATTGAATTTGAACTATATTTCAACGTTTTTTGATGGTTCTGAGCCACCAAACACACTTAAAGCATGCAGAATCGACTCAGAATAGGAAAAGGAGACGTTTAGGTCAATTTTATGCATTCTGGCGTTCGTAGATACAAGAAAACTGTTAAAATTCTTCAGAAACGTCACTTTTGAAGTGTTTTCTTGTACTTTTAAGCCAATCAGATACCCTACGGGCTCGGAAAGTGCAACGAAACCATCAAATTTTAGCTAGAAACTGTATTTTTGTCGATTTTTATTGAATTTGAACTATATTTCAAAGTTTTTTGATGGTTCTGAGCCACCAAACACACTTAAAGCATGCAGAATCGACTCAGAATAGGAAAAGGAGACGTTTAGGTCAATTTTATGCATTCTGGCGTTCGTAGATACAAGAAAACTGTTAAAATTCTTCAGAAACGTCACTTTTGAAGTGTTTTCTTGTACTTTTAAGCCAATCAGATACCCAACGGGCTCGGAAAGTGCAACGAAACCATCAAATTTTAGCTAGAAACTGTATTTTTGTCGATTTTTATTGAATTTGAACTATATTTCAAAGTTTTTTGATGGTTCTGAGCCACCAAACACACTTAAAGCATGCAGAATCGACTCAGAATAGGAAAAGGAGACGTTTAGGTCAATTTTATGCATTCTGGCGTTCGTAGATACAAGAAAACTGTTAAAATTCTTCAGAAACGTCACTTTTGAAGTGTTTTCTTGTACTTTTAAGCCAATCAGATACCCTACGGGCTCGGAAAGTGCAACGAAACCATCAAATTTTAGCTAGAAACTGTATTTTTGTCGATTTTTATTGAATTTGAACTATATTTCAACGTTTTTTGATGGTTCTGAGCCACCAAACACACTTAAAGCATGCAGAATCGACTCAGAATAGGAAAAGGAGACGTTTAGGTCAATTTTATGCATTCTGGCGTTCGTAGATACAATAAAACTGTTAAAATTCTTCAGAAACGTCACTTTTGAAGTGTTTTCTTGTCCTTTTAAGCCAATCAGATACCCAATGGGCTCGGAAAGTGCAACGAAACCATCAAATTTTAGCTAGAAACTGTATTTTTGTCGATTTTTATTGAATTTGAACTATATTTCAACGTTTTTTGATGGTTCTGAGCCACCAAACACACTTAAAGCATGCAGAATCGACTCAGAATAGGAAAAGGAGAAGTTTAGGTCAATTTTATGCATTCTGGCGTTCGTAGATACAAGAAAACTGTTAAAATTCTTCAGAAACGTCACTTTTGAAGTGTTTTCTTGTACTTTTAAGCCAATCAGATACCCTACGGGCTCGGAAAGTGCAACGAAACCATCAAATTTTAGCTAGAAACTGTATTTTTGTCGATTTTTATTGAATTTGAACTATATTTCAACGTTTTTTGATGGTTCTGAGCCACCAAACAGACTTAAAGCATGCAGAATCGACTCAGAATAGGAAAAGGAGACGTTTAGGTCAATTTTATGCATTCTGGCGTTCGTAGATACAAGAAAACTGTTAAAATTCTTCAGAAACGTCACTTTTGAAGTGTTTTCTTGTACTTTTAAGCCAATCAGATACCCTACGGGCTCGGAAAGTGCAACGAAACCATCAAATTTTAGCTAGAAACTGTATTTTTGTCGATTTTTATTGAATTTGAACTATTTTTAAACGTTTTTTGATGGTTCTGAGCCACCAAACACACTTAAAGCATGCAGAATCGACTCAGAATAGGAAAAGGAGACGTTTAGGTCAATTTTATGCATTCTGGCGTTCGTAGATACAAGAAAACTGTTAAAATTCTTCAGAAACGTCACTTTTGAAGTGTTTTCTTGTACTTTTAAGCCAATCAGATACCCTACGGGGTCGGAAAGTGCAACGAAACCATCAAATTTTAGCTAGAAACTGTATTTTTGTCGATTTTTATTGAATTTGAACTATATTTCAACGTTTTTTGATGGTTCTGAGCCACCAAACACACTTAAAGCATGCAGAATCGACTCAGAATAGGAAAAGGAGACGTTTAGGTCAATTTTATGCATTCTGGCGTTCGTAGATACAAGAAAACTGTTAAAATTCTTCAGAAACGTCACTTTTGAAGTGTTTTCTTGTACTTTTAAGCCAATCAGATACCCTACGGGCTCGGAAAGTGCAACGAAACCATCAAATTTTAGCTAGAAACTGTATTTTTGTCGATTTTTATTGAATTTGAACTATATTTCAACGTTTTTTGATGGTTCTGAGCCACCAAACACACTTAAAGCATGCAGAATCGACTCAGAATAGGAAAAGGAGACGTTTAGGTCAATTTTATGCATTCTGGCGTTCGTAGATACAAGAAAACTGTTAAAATTCTTCAGAAACGTCACTTTTGAAGTGTTTTCTTGTACTTTTAAGCCAATCAGATACCCTACAGGCTCGGAAAGTGTAACGAAACCATCAAATTTTAGCTAGAAACTGTATTTTTGTCGATTTTTATTGAATTTGAACTATATTTCAACGTTTTTTGATGGTTCTGAGCCACCAAACACACTTAAAGCATGCAGAATCGACTCAGAATAGGAAAAGGAGACGTTTAGGTCAATTTTATGCATTCTGGCGTTCGTAGATACAAGAAAACTGTTAAAATTCTTCAGAAACGTCACTTTTGAAGTGTTTTCTTGTCCTTTTAAGCCAATCAGATACCCTACGGGCTCGGAAAGTGCAACGAAACCATCAAATTTTAGCTAGAAACTGTATTTTTGTCGATTTTTATTGAATTTGAACTATATTTCAACGTTTTTTGATGGTTCTGAGCCACCAAACACACTTAAAGCATGCAGAATCGACTCAGAATAGGAAAAGGAGAAGTTTAGGTCAATTTTATGCATTCTGGCGTTCGTAGATACAAGAAAACTGTTAAAATTCTTCAGAAACGTCACTTTTGAAGTGTTTTCTTGTACTTTTAAGCCAATCAGATACCCTACGGGCTCGGAAAGTGCAACGAAACCATCAAATTTTAGCTAGAAACTGTATTTTTGTCGATTTTTATTGAATTTGAACTATATTTCAACGTTTTTTGATGGTTCTGAGCCACCAAACAGACTTAAAGCATGCAGAATCGACTCAGAATAGGAAAAGGAGACGTTTAGGTCAATTTTATGCATTCTGGCGTTCGTAGATACAAGAAAACTGTTAAAATTCTTCAGAAACGTCACTTTTGAAGTGTTTTCTTGTACTTTTAAGCCAATCAGATACCCTACGGGCTCGGAAAGTGCAACGAAACCATCAAATTTTAGCTAGAAACTGTATTTTTGTCGATTTTTATTGAATTTGAACTATTTTTAAACGTTTTTTGATGGTTCTGAGCCACCAAACACACTTAAAGCATGCAGAATCGACTCAGAATAGGAAAAGGAGACGTTTAGGTCAATTTTATGCATTCTGGCGTTCGTAGATACAAGAAAACTGTTAAAATTCTTCAGAAACGTCACTTTTGAAGTGTTTTCTTGTACTTTTAAGCCAATCAGATACCCTACGGGGTCGGAAAGTGCAACGAAACCATCAAATTTTAGCTAGAAACTGTATTTTTGTCGATTTTTATTGAATTTGAACTATATTTCAACGTTTTTTGATGGTTCTGAGCCACCAAACACACTTAAAGCATGCAGAATCGACTCAGAATAGGAAAAGGAGACGTTTAGGTCAATTTTATGCATTCTGGCGTTCGTAGATACAAGAAAACTGTTAAAATTCTTCAGAAACGTCACTTTTGAAGTGTTTTCTTGTACTTTTAAGCCAATCAGATACCCTACGGGCTCGGAAAGTGCAACGAAACCATCAAATTTTAGCTAGAAACTGTATTTTTGTCGATTTTTATTGAATTTGAACTATATTTCAACGTTTTTTGATGGTTCTGAGCCACCAAACACACTTAAAGCATGCAGAATCGACTCAGAATAGGAAAAGGAGACGTTTAGGTCAATTTTATGCATTCTGGCGTTCGTAGATACAAGAAAACTGTTAAAATTCTTCAGAAACGTCACTTTTGAAGTGTTTTCTTGTACTTTTAAGCCAATCAGATACCCTACAGGCTCGGAAAGTGTAACGAAACCATCAAATTTTAGCTAGAAACTGTATTTTTGTCGATTTTTATTGAATTTGAACTATATTTCAACGTTTTTTGATGGTTCTGAGCCACCAAACACACTTAAAGCATGCAGAATCGACTCAGAATAGGAAAAGGAGACGTTTAGGTCAATTTTATGCATTCTGGCGTTCGTAGATACAAGAAAACTGTTAAAATTCTTCAGAAACTTCACTTTTGAAGTGTTTTCTTGTACTTTTAAGCCAATCAGATACCCAACGGGCTCGGAAAGTGCAACGAAACCATCAAATTTTAGCTAGAAACTGTATTTTTGTCGATTTTTATTGAATTTAAACTATATTTCAACGTTTTTTGATGGTTCTGAGCCACCAAACACACTTAAAGCATGCAGAATCGACTCAGAATAGGAAAAGGAGACGTTTAGGTCAATTTTATGCATTCTGGCGTTCGTAGATACAAGAAAACTGTTAAAATTCTTCAGAAACGTCACTTTTGAAGTGTTTTCTTGTACTTTTAAGCCAATCAGATACCCTACGGGCTCGGAAAGTGCAACGAAACCATCAAATTTTAGCTAGAAACTGTATTTTTGTCGATTTTTATTGAATTTGAACTATATTTCAACGTTTTTTGATGGTTCTGAGCCACCAAACACACTTAAAGCATGCAGAATCGACTCAGAATAGGAAAAGGAGACGTTTAGGTCAATTTTATGCATTCTGGCGTTCGTAGATACAAGAAAACTGTTAAAATTCTTCAGAAACGTCACTTTTGAAGTGTTTTCTTGTACTTTTAAGCCAATCAGATACCGTATGGGCTCGGAAAGTGCAACGAAACCATCAAATTTTAGCTAGAAACTGTATTTTTGTCAATTTTTATTGAATTTGAACTATATTTCAACGTTTTTTGATGGTTCTGAGCCACCAAACACACTTAAAGCATGCAGAATCGACTCAGAATAGGAAAAGGAGACGTTTAGGTCAATGTTATGCATTCTGGCGTTCGTAGATACAAGAAAACTGTTAAAATTCTTCAGAAACGTCACTTTTGAAGTGTTTTCTTGTACTTTTAAGCCAATCAGATACCCTACGGGCTCGGAAAGTGCAACGAAACCATCAAATTTTAGCTAGAAACTGTATTTTTGTCGATTTTTATTGAATTTGAACTATATTTCAACGTTTTTTGATGGTTCTGAGCCACCAAACACACTTAAAGCATGCAGAATCGACTCAGAATAGGAAAAGGAGACGTTTAGGTCAATTTTATGCATTCTGGCGTTCGTAGATACAAGAAAACTGTTAAAATTCTTCAGAAACGTCACTTTTGAATTGTTTTCTTGTACTTTTAAGCCAATCAGATACCCTAGGCTCGGAAAGTGCAACGAAACCATCAAATTTTAGCTAGAAACTGTATTTTTGTCGATTTTTATTGAATTTGAACCATATTTCAACGTTTTTTGATGGTTCTGAGCCACCAGACACACTTAAAGCATGCAGAATCGACTCAGAATAGGAAAAGGAGACGTTTAGGTCAATTTTATGCATTCTGGCGTTCGTAGATACAAGAAAACTGTTAAAATTCTTCAGAAACGTCACTTTTGAAGTGTTTTCTTGTACTTTTAAGCCAATCAGATACCCTACGGGCTCGGAAAGTGCAACGAAACCATCAAATTTTAGCTAGAAACTGTATTTTTGTCGATTTTTATTGAATTTGAACTATATTTCAACGTTTTTTGATGGTTCTGAGCCACCAAACACACTTAAAGCATGCAGAATCGACTCAGAATAGGAAAAGGAGACGTTTAGGTCAATTTTATGCATTCTGGCGTTCGTAGATACAAGAAAACTGTTAAAATTCTTCAGAAACGTCACTTTTGAAGTGTTTTCTTGTACTTTTAAGCCAATCAGATACCGTACGGGCTCGGAAAGTGCAACGAAACCATCAAATTTTAGCTAGAAACTGTATTTTTGTCAATTTTTATTGAATTTGAACTATATTTCAACGTTTTTTGATGGTTCTGAGCCACCAAACACACTTAAAGCATGCAGAATCGACTCAGAATAGGAAAAGGAGACGTTTAGGTCAATGTTATGCATTCTGGCGTTCGTAGATACAAGAAAACTGTTAAAATTCTTCAGAAACGTCACTTTTGAAGTGTTTTCTTGTACTTTTAAGCCAATCAGATACACTACGGGCTCGGAAAGTGCAACGAAACCATCAAATTTTAGCTAGAAACTGTATTTTTGTCGATTTTTATTGAATTTGAACTATATTTCAACGTTTTTTGATGGTTCTGAGCCACCAAACACACTTAAAGCATGCAGAATCGACTCAGAATAGGAAAAGGAGACGTTTAGGTCAATTTTATGCATTCTGGCGTTCGTAGATACAAGAAAACTGTTAAAATTCTTCAGAAACGTCACTTTTGAATTGTTTTCTTGTACTTTTAAGCCAATCAGATACCCTACGGGCTCGGAAAGTGCAACGAAACCATCAAATTTTAGCTAGAAACTGTATTTTTGTCGATTTTTATTGAATTTGAACCATATTTCAACGTTTTTTGATGGTTCTGAGCCACCAGACACACTTAAAGCATGCAGAATCGACTCAGAATAGGAAAAGGAGACGTTTAGGTCAATTTTATGCATTCTGGCGTTCGTAGATACAAGAAAACTGTTAAAATTCTTCAGAAACGTCACTTTTGAAGTGTTTTCTTGTACTTTTAAGCCAATCAGATACCCTACGGGCTCGGAAAGTGCAACGAAACCATCAAATTTTAGCTAGAAACTGTATTTTTGTCGATTTTTATTGAATTTGAACTATATTTCAACGTTTTTTGATGGTTCTGAGCCACCAAACACACTTAAAGCATGCAGAATCGACTCAGAATAGGAAAAGGAGACGTTTAGGTCAATTTTATGCATTCTGGCGTTCGTAGATACAAGAAAACTGTTAAAATTCTTCAGAAACGTCACTTTTGAAGTGTTTTCTTGTACTTTTAAGCCAATCAGATACCCTACGGGCTCGGAAAGTGCAACGAAACCATCAAATTTTAGCTAGAAACTGCATTTTTGTCGATTTTTATTGAATTTGAACTATATTTCAACGTTTTTTGATGGTTCTGAGCCACCAAAAACACTTAAAGCATGCAGAATCGACTCAGAATAGGAAAAGGAGACGTTTAGGTCAATTTTATGCATTCTGGCGTTCGTAGATACAAGAAAACTGTTAAAATTCTTCAGAAACTTCACTTTTGAAGTGTTTTCTTGTACTTTTAAGCCAATCAGATACCCAACGGGCTCGGAAAGTGCAACGAAACCATCAAATTTTAGCTAGAAACTGTATTTTTGTCGATTTTTATTGAATTTGAACTATATTTCAACGTTTTTTGATGGTTCTGAGCCACCAAACACACTTAAAGCATGCAGAATCGACTCAGAATAGGAAAAGGAGACGTTTAGGTCAATTTTATGCATTCTGGCGTTCGTAGATACAAGAAAACTGTTAAAATTCTTCAGAAACGTCACTTTTGAAGTGTTTTCTTGTACTTTTAAGCCAATCAGATACCCTACGGGCTCGGAAAGTGCAACGAAACCATCAAATTTTAGCTAGAAACTGTATTTTTGTCGATTTTTATTGAATTTGAACTATATTTCAATGTTTTTTGATGGTTCTGAGCCACCAAACACACTTAAAGCATGCAGAATCGACTCAGAATAGGAAAAGGAGACGTTTAGGTCAATTTTATGCATTCTGGCGTTCGTAGATACAAGAAAACTGTTAAAATTCTTCAGAAACGTCACTTTTGAAGTGTTTTCTTGTACTTTTAAGCCAATCAGATACCCTACGGGCTCGGAAAGTGCAACGAAACCATCAAATTTTAGCTAGAAACTGTATTTTTGTCGATTTTTATTGAATTTGAACTATATTTCAACGTTTTTTGATGGTTCTGAGCCACCAAACACACTTAAAGCATGCAGAATCGACTCAGAATAGGAAAAGGAGACGTTTAGGTCAAATTATGCATTCTGGCGTTCGTAGATACAAGAAAACTGTTAAAATTCTTCAGAAACGTCACTTTTGAAGTGTTTTCTTGTACTTTTAAGCCAATCAGATACCCTACGGGCTCGGAAAGTGCAACGAAACCATCAAATTTTAGCTAGAAACTGTATTTTTGTCGATTTTTATTGAATTTGAACTATATTTCAACGTTTTTTGATGGTTCTGAGCCACCAAACACACTTAAAGCATGCAGAATCGACTCAGAATAGGAAAAGGAGACGTTTAGGTCAATTTTATGCATTCTGGCGTTCGTAGATACAAGAAAACTGTTAAAATTCTTCAGAAACGTCACTTTTGAAGTGTTTTCTTGTACTTTTAAGCCAATCAGATACCCTACGGGCTCGGAAAGTGCAACGAAACCATCAAATTTTAGCTAGAAACTGTATTTTTGTCGATTTTTATTGAATTTGAACTATATTTCAACGTTTTTTGATGGTTCTGAGCCACCAAACACACTTAAAGCATGCAGAATCGACTCAGAGTAGGAAAAGGAGACGTTTAGGTCAATTTTATGCATTCTGGCGTTCGTAGATACAAGAAAACTGTTAAAATTCTTCAGAAACGTCACTTTTGAAGTGTTTTCTTGTACTTTTAAGCCAATCAGATACCCTACGGGCTCGGAAAGTGCAACGAAACCATCAAATTTTAGCTAGAAACTGTATTTTTGTCGATTTTTATTGAATTTGAACTATATTTCAACGTTTTTTGATGGTTCTGAGCCACCAAACACACTTAAAGCATGCAGAATCGACTCAGAATAGGAAAAGGAGAGGTTTAGGTCAATTTTATGCATTCTGGCGTTCGTAGATACAAGAAAACTGTTAAAATTCTTCAGAAACGTCACTTTTGAAGTGTTTTCTTGTACTTTTAAGCCAATCAGATACCCTACGGGCTCGGAAAGTGCAACGAAACCATCAAATTTTAGCTAGAAACTGTATTTTTGTCGATTTTTATTGAATTTGAACTATATTTCAACGTTTTTTGATGGTTCTGAGCCACGAAACACACTTAAAGCATGCAGAATCGACTCAGAATAGGAAAAGGAGACGTTTAGGTCAATTTTATGCATTCTGGCGTTCGTAGATACAAGAAAACTGTTAAAATTCTTCAGAAACGTCACTTTTGAAGTGTTTTCTTGTACTTTTAAGCCAATCAGATACCCTACGGGCTCGGAAAGTGCAACGAAATCATCAAATTTTAGCTAGAAACTGTATTTTTGTCGATTTTTATTGAATTTGAACTATATTTCAACGTTTTTTGATGGTTCTGAGCCACCAAACACACTTAAAGCATGCAGAATCGACTCAGAATAGGAAAAGGAGACGTTTAGGTCAATTTTATGCATTCTGGCGTTCGTAGATACAAGAAAACTGTTAAAATTCTTCAGAAACGTCACTTTTGAAGTGTTTTCTTGTACTTTTAAGCCAATCAGATACCCTACGGGCTCGGAAAGTGCAACGAAACCATCAAATTTTAGCTAGAAACTGTATTTTTGTCGATTTTTATTGAATTTGAACTATATTTCAACGTTTTTTGATGGTTCTGAGCCACCAAACACACTTAAAGCATGCAGAATCCACTCAGAATAGGAAAAGGAGAGGTTTAGGTCAATTTTATGCATTCTGGCGTTCGTAGATACAAGAAAACTGTTAAAATTCTTCAGAAACGTCACTTTTGAAGTGTTTTCTTGTACTTTTAAGCCAATCAGATACCCTACGGGCTCGGAAAGTGCAACGAAACCATCAAATTTTAGCTAGAAACTGTATTTTTGTCGATTTTTATTGAATTTGAACTATATTTCAACGTTTTTTGATGGTTCTGAGCCACCAAACACACTTAAAGCATGCAGAATCGACTCAGAATAGGAAAAGGAGACGTTTAGGTCAATTTTATGCATTCTGGCGTTCGTAGATACAAGAAAACTGTTAAAATTCTTCAGAAACGTCACTTTTGAAGTGTTTTCTTGTACTTTTAAGCCAATCAGATACCCTACGGGCTCGGAAAGTGCAACGAAACCATCAAATTTTAGCTAGAAACTGTATTTTTGTCGATTTTTATTGAATTTGAACTATATTTCAACGTTTTTTGATGGTTCTGAGCCACCAAACACACTTAAAGCATGCAGAATCGACTCAGAATAGGAAAAGGAGACGTTTAGGTCAATTTTATGCATTCTGGCGTTCGTAGATACAAGAAAACTGTTAAAATTCTTCAGAAACGTCACTTTTGAAGTGTTTTCTTGTACTTTTAAGCCAATCAGATACCCTACGGGCTCGGAAAGTGCAACGAAACCATCAAATTTTAGCTAGAAACTGTATTTTTGTCGATTTTTATTGAATTTGAACTATATTTCAACGTTTTTTGATGGTTCTGAGCCACCAAACACACTTAAAGCATGCAGAATCGACTCAGAA
The DNA here is from genome assembly GCF_036711695.1 of Zophobas morio. NCBI lineage: Eukaryota > Metazoa > Arthropoda > Insecta > Coleoptera > Tenebrionidae > Zophobas > Zophobas morio. The sequence continues at coordinate 49,456 of NW_026972629.1, forward strand.
TAGGAAAAGGAGACGTTTAGGTCAATTTTATGCATTCTGGCGTTCGTAGATACAAGAAAACTGTTAAAATTCTTCAGAAACGTCACTTTTGAAGTGTTTTCTTGTACTTTTAAGCCAATCAGATACCCTACGGGCTCGGAAAGTGCAACGAAACCATCAAATTTTAGCTAGAAACTGTATTTTTGTCGATTTTTATTGAATTTGAACTATATTTCAACGTTTTTTGATGGTTCTGAGCCACCAAACACACTTAAAGCATGCAGAATCGACTCAGAATAGGAAAAGGAGACGTTTAGGTCAATTTTATGCATTCTGGCGTTCGTAGATACAAGAAAACTGTTAAAATTCTTCAGAAACGTCACTTTTGAAGTGTTTTCTTGTACTTTTAAGCAAATCAGATACCCTACGGGCTCGGAAAGTGCAACGAAACCATCAAATTTTAGCTAGAAACTGTATTTTTGTCGATTTTTATTGAATTTGAACTATATTTCAACGTTTTTTGATGGTTCTGAGCCACCAAACACACTTAAAGCATGCAGAATCGACTCAGAATAGGAAAAGGAGACGTTTAGGTCAATTTTATGCATTCTGGCGTTCGTAGATACAAGAAAACTGTTAAAATTCTTCAGAAACGTCACTTTTGAAGTGTTTTCTTGTACTTTTAAGCCAATCAGATACCCTACGGGCCCGGAAAGTGCAACGAAACCATCAAATTTTAGCTAGAAACTGTATTTTTGTCGATTTTTATTGAATTTGAACTATATTTCAACGTTTTTTGATGGTTCTGAGCCACCAAACACACTTAAAGCATGCAGAATCGACTCAGAATAGGAAAAGGAGACGTTTAGGTCAATTTTATGCATTCTGGCGTTCGTAGATACAAGAAAACTGTTAAAATTCTTCAGAAACGTCACTTTTGAAGTGTTTTCTTGTACTTTTAAGCCAATCAGATACCCTACGGGCTCGGAAAGTGCAACGAAACCATCAAATTTTAGCTAGAAACTGTATTTTTGTCGATTTTTATTGAATTTGAACTATATTTCAATGTTTTTTGATGGTTCTGAGCCACCAAACACACTTAAAGCATGCAGAATCGACTCAGAATAGGAAAAGGAGACGTTTAGGTCAATTTTATGCATTCTGGCGTTCGTAGATACAAGAAAACTGTTAAAATTCTTCAGAAACGTCACTTTTGAAGTGTTTTCTTGTACTTTTAAGCCAATCAGATACCCTACGGGCTCGGAAAGTGCAACGAAACCATCAAATTTTAGCTAGAAACTGTATTTTTGTCGATTTTTATTGAATTTGAACTATATTTCAACGTTTTTTGATGGTTCTGAGCCACCAAACACACTTAAAGCATGCAGAATCGACTCAGAATAGGAAAAGGAGACGTTTAGGTCAATTTTATGCATTCTGGCGTTCGTAGATACAAGAAAACTGTTAAAATTCTTCAGAAACGTCACTTTTGAAGTGTTTTCTTGTACTTTTAAGCCAATCAGATACCCTACGGGCTCGGAAAGTGCAACGAAACCATCAAATTTTAGCTAGAAACTGTATTTTTGTCGATTTTTATTGAATTTGAACTATATTTCAACGTTTTTTGATGGTTCTGAGCCACCAAACACACTTAAAGCATGCAGAATCGACTCAGAATAGGAAAAGGAGACGTTTAGGTCAATTTTATGCATTCTGGCGTTCGTAGATACAAGAAAACTGTTAAAATTCTTCAGAAACGTCACTTTTGAAGTGTTTTCTTGTACTTTTAAGCCAATCAGATACCCTACGGGCTCGGAAAGTGCAACGAAACCATCAAATTTTAGCTAGAAACTGTATTTTTGTCGATTTTTATTGAATTTGAACTATATTTCAACGTTTTTTGATGGTTCTGAGCCACCAAACACACTTAAAGCATGCAGAATCGACTCAGAATAGGAAAAGGAGACGTTTAGGTCAATTTTATGCATTCTGGCGTTCGTAGATACAAGAAAACTGTTAAAATTCTTCAGAAACGTCACTTTTGAAGTGTTTTCTTGTACTTTTAAGCCAATCAGATACCCTACGGGCTCGGAAAGTGCAACGAAACCATCAAATTTTAGCTAGAAACTGTATTTTTGTCGATTTTTATTGAATTTGAACTATATTTCAACGTTTTTTGATGGTTCTGAGCCACCAAACACACTTAAAGCATGCAGAATCGACTCAGAATAGGAAAAGGAGACGTTTAGGTCAATTTTATGCATTCTGGCGTTCGTAGATACAAGAAAACTGTTAAAATTCTTCAGAAACGTCACTTTTGAAGTGTTTTCTTGTACTTTTAAGCCAATCAGATACCCTAGGGGCTCGGAAAGTGCAACGAAACCATCAAATTTTAGCTAGAAACTGTATTTTTGTCGATTTTTATTGAATTTGAACTATATTTCAACGTTTTTTGATGGTTCTGAGCCACCAAACACACTTAAAGCATGCAGAATCGACTCAGAATAGGAAAAGGAGACGTTTAGGTCAATTTTATGCATTCTGGCGTTCGTAGATACAAGAAAACTGTTAAAATTCTTCAGAAACGTCACTTTTGAAGTGTTTTCTTGTACTTTTAAGCCAATCAGATACCCTACGGGCTCGGAAAGTGCAACGAAACCATCAAATTTTAGCTAGAAACTGTATTTTTGTCGATTTTTATTGAATTTGAACTATATTTCAACGTTTTTTGATGGTTCTGAGCCACCAAACACACTTAAAGCATGCAGAATCGACTCAGAATAGGAAAAGGAGACGTTTAGGTCAATTTTATGCATTCTGGCGTTCGTAGATACAAGAAAACTGTTAAAATTCTTCAGAAACGTCACTTTTGAAGTGTTTTCTTGTACTTTTAAGCCAATCAGATACCCTACGGGCTCGGAAAGTGCAACGAAACCATCAAATTTTAGCTAGAAACTGTATTTTTGTCGATTTTTATTGAATTTGAACTATATTTCAACGTTTTTTGATGGTTCTGAGCCACCAAACACACTTAAAGCATGCAGAATCGACTCAGAATAGGAAAAGGAGAGGTTTAGGTCAATTTTATGCATTCTGGCGTTCCTAGATACAAGAAAACTGTTAAAATTCTTCAGAAACGTCACTTTTGAAGTGTTTTCTTGTACTTTTAAGCCAATCAGATACCCTACGGGCTCGGAAAGTGCAACGAAACCATCAAATTTTAGCTAGAAACTGTATTTTTGTCGATTTTTATTGAATTTGAACTATATTTCAACGTTTTTTGATGGTTCTGAGCCACCAAACACACTTAAAGCATGCAGAATCGACTCAGAATAGGAAAAGGAGACGTTTAGGTCAATTTTATGCATTCTGGCGTTCGTAGATACAAGAAAACTGTTAAAATTCTTCAGAAACGTCACTTTTGAAGTGTTTTCTTGTACTTTTAAGCCAATCAGATACCCTACGGGCTCGGAAAGTGCAACGAGACCATCAAATTTTAGCTAGAAACTGTATTTTTGTCGATTTTTATTGAATTTGAACTATATTTCAACGTTTTTTGATGGTTCTGAGCCACCAAACACACTTAAAGCATGCAGAATCGACTCAGAATAGGAAAAGGAGACGTTTAGGTCAATTTTATGCATTCTGGCGTTCGTAGATACAAGAAAACTGTTAAAATTCTTCAGAAACGTCACTTTTGAAGTGTTTTCTTGTACTTTTAAGCCAATCAGATACCCTACGGGCCCGGAAAGTGCAACGAAACCATCAAATTTTAGCTAGAAACTGTATTTTTGTCGATTTTTATTGAATTTGAACTATATTTCAACGTTTTTTGATGGTTCTGAGCCACCAAACAGACTTAAAGCATGCAGAATCGACTCAGAATAGGAAAAGGAGACGTTTAGGTCAATTTTATGCATTCTGGCGTTCGTAGATACAAGAAAACTGTTAAAATTCTTCAGAAACGTCACTTTTGAAGTGTTTTCTTGTACTTTTAAGCCAATCAGATACCCTACGGGCTCGGAAAGTGCAACGAAACCATCAAATTTTAGCTAGAAACTGTATTTTTGTCGATTTTTATTGAATTTGAACTATATTTCAACGTTTTTTGATGGTTCTGAGCCACCAAACACACTTAAAGCATGCAGAATCGACTCAGAATAGGAAAAGGAGACGTTTAGGTCAATTTTATGCATTCTGGCGTTCGTAGATACAAGAAAACTGTTAAAATTCTTCAGAAACGTCACTTTTGAAGTGTTTTCTTGTACTTTTAAGCCAATCAGATACCCTACGGGCTCGGAAAGTGCAACGAAACCATCAAATTTTAGCTAGAAACTGTATTTTTGTCGATTTTTATTGAATTTGAACTATATTTCAACGTTTTTTGATGGTTCTGAGCCACCAAACACACTTAAAGCATGCAGAATCGACTCAGAATAGGAAAAGGAGACGTTTAGGTCAATTTTATGCATTCTGGCGTTCGTAGATACAAGAAAACTGTTAAAATTCTTCAGAAACGTCACTTTTGAAGTGTTTTCTTGTACTTTTAAGCCAATCAGATACCCTACGGGCTCGGAAAGTGCAACGAAACCATCAAATTTTAGCTAGAAACTGTATTTTTGTCGATTTTTATTGAATTTGAACTATATTTCAACGTTTTATGATGGTTCTGAGCCACCAAACACACTTAAAGCATGCAGAATCGACTCAGAATAGGAAAAAGAGACGTTTATTATTATTATTATTATTATTATTATTTTGCATCTTCTCACAGACGGTTGTCCAATTATGAGAAGGCATAATGTGTTGGAAAGGCAAGCTTATAAATGAAATTCGTAAATTAAATTAAAATTGAACTTTTAATTTTTTTAAATCACGTATTTTGCAGAAAAATATGTCGATTTCGTCTGAGACCCTATTGTAGTTCGAGCACATCGCATATAGAGGGGAATATTTGTATATATCAATTCTAGGAGTGGGCAAATAGAATGTGTTTGAAGTCCTGCTATGTCTAGTACGACAATCAAAAGGTAATTTCTCCAAAATATAAGGGCAATTCATAATCCCATGTATTATTTTATACAGAAATATCAGGGAACAAATGAATCTGCGGTCAATCAGGGGCTGTAGCTGAACCTTGTTGAGTAACAATTCTTGTGATGTATGCCGTGGCGGGTACATTCCTTCCAATTTATACGTCGCAAATTTTAAAAATTTTCTTTGAATTTTCTCAAATAAATCTATATATTTCTGTTGATAAGGAGACCATATAACGCTTGCGTATTCAAGTTTAGATCTGACGAATGATACGTATATAGTCTTTATGATAGCAAGTTGTTGAAATTCGCGTACGTTTCTTATTAAGAAGCCAAGAGCTTTATAAGACGAATTAATTATGTTATTGTAGTGAGTAGTAAAGGTTAGCCCAGGATCAAACGTAACCCCTAAGTCTTTAATAACTTCAGGTCTATTCAGCTGAAAACCGTTCATAATGTAACCGTGATTTATAACGTGCACTTTGTTTGTAAATGTAAAAACGTGACATTTGTCCTTATTCACCTCAAAGCCATTATTAGAACACCAGTCAAAAACCTTTAGAACATTTTTCTGAAGTTCAGAGATGTCTTCCGAAGATTTAATACGCAGAAACAATTTCAAATCATCCGCATATAACAAACATGGAACGGACAATTCATGAACAATATCGTTGATAAACAGGTTGAAAAGCAACGGCCCCAAAACCGAGCCCTGAGGAACTCCAGACGTAACATAGATATTCTTTGAGAAATAGCCATTGTAAACAACAATGTTTAGGTCAATTTTATGCATTCTGGCGTTCGTAGATACAAGAAAACTGTTAAAATTCTTCAGAAACGTCACTTTTGAAGTGTTTTCTTGTACTTTTAAGCCAATCAGATACCCTACGGGCTCGGAAAGTGCAACGAAACCATCAAATTTTAGCTAGAAACTGTATTTTTGTCGATTTTTATTGAATTTGAACTATATTTCAACGTTTTTTGATGGTTCTGAGCCACCAAACACACTTAAAGCATGCAGAATCGACTCAGAATAGGAAAAGGAGACGTTTAGGTCAATTTTATGCATTCTGGCGTTCGTAGATACAAGAAAACTGTTAAAATTCTTCAGAAACGTCACTTTTGAAGTGTTTTCTTGTACTTTTAAGCCAATCAGATACCCTACGGGCTCGGAAAGTGCAACGAAACCATCAAATTTTAGCTAGAAACTGTATTTTTGTCGATTTTTATTGAATTTGAACTATATTTCAACGTTTTTTTATGGTTCTGAGCCACCAAACACACTTAAAGCATGGAGAATCGACTCAGAATAGGAAAAGGAGACGTTTAGGTCAATTTTATGCATTCTGGCGTTCGTAGATACAAGAAAACTGTTAAAATTCTTCAGAAACGTCACTTTTGAAGTGTTTTCTTGTACTTTTAAGCCAATCAGATACCCTACGGGCTCGGAAAGTGCAACGAAACCATCAAATTTTAGCTAGAAACTGTATTTTTGTCGATTTTTATTGAATTTGAACTATATTACAACGTTTTTTGATGGTTCTGAGCCACCAAACACACTTAAAGCATGCAGAATCGACTCAGAATAGGAAAAGGAGACGTTTAGGTCAATTTTATGCATTCTGGCGTTCGTAGATACAAGAAAACTGTTAAAATTCTTCAGAAACGTCACTTTTGAAGTGTTTTCTTGTACTTTTAAGCCAATCAGATACCCTACGGGCTCGGAAAGTGCAACGAAACCATCAAATTTTAGATATAAACTGTATTTTTGTCGATTTTTATTGAATTTGAACTATATTTCAACGTTTTTTGATGGTTCTGAGCCACCAAACACACTTAAAGCATGCAGAATCGACTCAGAATAGGAAAAGGAGACGTTTAGGTCAATTTTATGCATTCTGGCGTTCGTAGATACAAGAAAACTGTTAAAATTCTTCAGAAACGTCACTTTTGAAGTGTTTTCTTGTACTTTTAAGCCAATCAGATACCCTACGGGCTCGGAAAGTGCAACGAAACCATCAAATTTTAGCTAGAAACTGTATTTTTGTCGATTTTTATTGAATTTGAACTATATTTCAACGTTTTTTGATGGTTCTGAGCCACCAAACACACTTAAAGCATGCAGAATCGACTCAGAATAGGAAAAGGAGACGTTTAGGTCAATTTTATGCATTCTGGCGTTCGTAGATACAAGAAAACTGTTAAAATTCTTCAGAAACGTCACTTTTGAAGTGTTTTCTTGTACTTTTAAGCCAATCAGATACCCTACGGGCTCGGAAAGTGCAACGAAACCATCAAATTGTAGCTAGAAACTGTATTTTTGTCGATTTTTATTGAATTTGAACTATATTTCAACGTTTTTTGATGGTTCTGAGCCACCAAACACACTTAAAGCATGCAGAATCGACTCAGAATAGGAAAAGGAGACGTTTAGGTCAATTTTATGCATTCTGGCGTTCGTAGATACAAGAAAACTGTTAAAATTCTTCAGAAACGTCACTTTTGAAGTGTTTTCTTGTACTTTTAAGCCAATCAGATACCCTACGGGCTCGGAAAGTGCAACGAAACCATCAAATTTTAGCTAGAAACTGTATTTTTGTCGATTTTTATTGAATTTGAACTATATTTCAACGTTTTTTGATGGTTCTGAGCCACCAAACACACTTAAAGCATGCAGAATCGACTCAGAATAGGAAAAGGAGACGTTTAGGTCAATTTTATGCATTCTGGCGTTCGTAGATACAAGAAAACTGTTAAAATTCTTCAGAAACGTCACTTTTGAAGTGTTTTCTTGTACTTTTAAGCCAATCAGATACCCTACGGGCTCGGAAAGTGCAACGAAACCATCAAATTTTAGCTAGAAACTGTATTTTTATCGATTTTTATTGAATTTGAACTATATTTCAACGTTTTTTGATGGTTCTGAGCCACCAAACACACTTAAAGCATGCAGAATCGACTCAGAATAGGAAAAGGAGACGTTTAGGTCAATTTTATGCATTCTGGCGTTCGTAGACACAAGAAAACTGTTAAAATTCTTCAGAAACGTCACTTTTGAAGTGTTTTCTTGTACTTTTAAGCCAATCAGATACCCTACGGGCTCGGAAAGTGCAACGAAACCATCAAATTTTAGCTAGAAACTGTATTTTTGTCGATTTTTATTGAATTTGAACTATATTTCAACGTTTTTTGATGGTTCTGAGCCACCAAACACACTTAAAGCATGCAGAATCGACTCAGAATAGGAAAAGGAGACGTTTAGGTCAATTTTATGCATTCTGGCGTTCGTAGATACAAGAAAACTGTTAAAATTCTTCAGAAACGTCACTTTTGAAGTGTTTTCTTGTACTTTTAAGCCAATCAGATACCCTACGGGCTCGGAAAGTGCAACGAAACCATCAAATTTTAGCTAGAAACTGTATTTTTGTCGATTTTTATTGAATTTGAACTATATTTCAACGTTTTTTGATGGTTCTGAGCCACCAAACACACTTAAAGCATGCAGAATCGACTCAGAATAGGAAAAGGAGACGTTTAGGTCAATTTTATGCATTCTGGCGTTCGTAGATACAAGAAAACTGTTAAAATTCTTCAGAAACGTCACTTTTGAAGTGTTTTCTTGTACTTTTAAGCCAATCAGATACCCTACGGGCTCGGAAAGTGCAACGAAACCATCAAATTTTAGCTAGAAACTGTATTTTTGTCGATTTTTATTGAATTTGAACTATATTTCAACGTTTTTTGATGGTTCTGAGCCACCAAACACACTTAAAGCATGCAGAATCGACTCAGAATAGGAAAAGGAGACGTTTAGGTCAATTTTATGCATTCTGGCGTTCGTAGATACAAGAAAACTGTTAAAATTCTTCAGAAACGTCACTTTTGAAGTGTTTTCTTGTACTTTTAAGCCAATCAGATACCCTACGGGCTCGGAAAGTGCAACGAAACCATCAAATTTTAGCTAGAAACTGTATTTTTGTCGATTTTTATTGAATTTGAACTATATTTCAACGTTTTTTGATGGTTCTGAGCCACCAAACACTTAAAGCATGCAGAATCGACTCAGAATAGGAAAAGGAGACGTTTAGGTCAATTTTATGCATTCTGGCGTTCGTAGATACAAGAAAACTGTTAAAATTCTTCAGAAACGTCACTTTTGAAGTGTTTTCTTGTACTTTTAAGCCAATCAGATACCCTACGGGCTCGGAAAGTGCAACGAAACCATCAAATTTTAGCTAGAAACTGTATTTTTGTCGATTTTTATTGAATTTGAACTATATTTCAACGTTTTTTTTGGTTCTGAGCCACCAAACACACTTAAAGCATGGAGAATCGACTCAGAATAGGAAAAGGAGACGTTTAGGTCAATTTTATGCATTCTGGCGTTCGTAGATACAAGAAAACTGTTAAAATTCTTCAGAAACGTCACTTTTGAAGTGTTTTCTTGTACTTTTAAGCCAATCAGATACCCTACGGGCTCGGAAAGTGCAACGAAACCATCAAATTTTAGCCAGAAACTGTATTTTTGTCGATTTTTATTGAATTTGAACTATATTTCAACGTTTTTTGATGGTTCTGAGCCAAACACACTTAAAGCATGCAGAATCGACTCAGAATAGGAAAAGGAGACGTTTAGGTCAATTTTATGCATTCTGGCGTTCGTTGATACAAGAAAACTGTTAAAATTCTTCAGAAACGTCACTTTTGAAGTGTTTTCTTGTACTTTTAAGCCAATCAGATACCCCACGGGCTCGGAAAGTGCAACGAAACCATCAAATTTTAGCTAGAAACTGTATTTTTGTCGATTTTTATTGAATTTGAACTATATTTCAACGTTTTTTGATGGTTCTGAGCCACCAAACACACTTAAAGCATGCAGAATCGACTCAGAATAGGAAAAGGAGACGTTTAGGTCAATTTTATGCATTCTGGCGTTCGTAGATACAAGAAAACTGTTAAAATTCTTCAGAAACGTCACTTTTGAAGTGTTTTCTTGTACTTTTAAGCCAATCAGATACCCTACGGGCTCGGAAAGTGCAACGAAACCATCAAATTTTAGCTAGAAACTGTATTTTTGTCGATTTTTATTGAATTTGAACTATATTTCAACGTTTTTAATGGTTCTGAGCCACCAAACACACTTAAAGCATGCAGAATCGACTCAGAATAGGAAAAGGAGAAGTTTAGGTCAATTTTATGCATTCTGGCGTTCGTAGATACAAGAAAACTGTTAAAATTCTTCAGAAACGTCACTTTTGAAGTGTTTTCTTGTACTTTTAAGCCAATCAGATACCCTACGGGCTCGGAAAGTGCAACGAAACCATCAAATTTTAGCTAGAAATTGTATTTTTGTCGATTTTTATTGAATTTGAACTATATTTCAACGTTTTTTGATGGTTCTGAGCCACCAAACACACTTAAAGCATGCAGAATCGACTCAGAATAGGAAAAGGAGACGTTTAGGTCAATTTTATGCATTCTGGCGTTCGTAGATACAAGAAAACTGTTAAAATTCTTCAGAAACGTCACTTTTGAAGTGTTTTCTTGTACTTTTAAGCCAATCAGATACCCTACGGGCTCGGAAAGTGCAACGAAACCATCAAATTTTAGCTAGAAACTGTATTTTTGTCGATTTTTATTGAATTTGAACTATATTTCAACGTTTTTTGATGGTTCTGAGCCACCAAACACACTTAAAGCATGCAGAATCGACTCAGAATAGGAAAAGGAGACGTTTAGGTCAATTTTATGCATTCTGGCGTTCGTAGATACAAGAAAACTGTTAAAATTCTTCAGAAACGTCACTTTTGAAGTGTTTTCTTGTACTTTTAAGCCAATCAGATACCCTACGGGCTCGGAAAGTGCAACGAAACCATCAAATTTTAGCTAGAAACTGTATTTTTGTCGATTTTTATTGAATTTGAACTATATTTCAACGTTTTTTGATGGTTCTGAGCCACCAAACACACTTAAAGCATGCAGAATCGACTCAGAATAGGAAAAGGAGACGTTTAGGTCAATTTTATGCATTCTGGCGTTCGTAGATACAAGAAAACTGTTAAAATTCTTCAGAAACGTCACTTTTGAAGTGTTTTCTTGTACTTTTAAGCCAATCAGATACCCTACGGGCTCGGAAAGTGCAACGAAACCATCAAATTTTAGCTAGAAACTGTATTTTTGTCGATTTTTATTGAATTTGAACTATATTTCAACGTTTTTTGATGGTTCTGAGCCACCAAACACACTTAAAGCATGCAGAATCGACTCAGAATAGGAAAAGGAGACGTTTAGGTCAATTTTATGCATTCTGGCGTTCGTAGATACAAGAAAACTGTTAAAATTCTTCAGAAACGTCACTTTTGAAGTGTTTTCTTGTACTTTTAAGCCAATCAGATACCCTACGGGCTCGGAAAGTGCAACGAAACCATCAAATTTTAGCTAGAAACTGTATTTTTGTCGATTTTTATTGAATTTGAACTATATTTCAACGTTTTTTGATGGTTCTGAGCCACCAAACACACTTAAAGCATGCAGAATCGACTCAGAATAGGAAAAGGAGACGTTTAGGTCAATTTTATGCATTCTGGGGTTCGTAGATACAAGAAAACTGTTAAAATTCTTCAGAAACGTCACTTTTGAAGTGTTTTCTTGTACTTTTAAGCCAATCAGATACCCTACGGGCTCGGAAAGTGCAACGAAACCATCAAATTTTAGCTAGAAACTGTATTTTTGTCGATTTTTATTGAATTTGAACTATATTTCAACGTTTTTTGATGGTTCTGAGCCACCAAAAACACTTAAAGCATGCAGAATCGACTCAGAATAGGAAAAGGAGAAGTTTAGGTCAATTTTATGCATTCTGGCGTTCGTAGATACAAGAAAACTGTTAAAATTCTTCAGAAACGTCACTTTTGAAGTGTTTTCTTGTACTTTTAAGCCAATCAGATACCCTACGGGCTCGGAAAGTGCAACGAAACCATCAAATTTTAGCTAGAAATTGTATTTTTGTCGATTTTTATTGAATTTGAACTATATTTCAACGTTTTTTGATGGTTCTGAGCCACCAAACACACTTAAAGCATGCAGAATCGACTCAGAATAGGAAAAGGAGACGTTTAGGTCAATTTTATGCATTCTGGCGTTCGTAGATACAAGAAAACTGTTAAAATTCTTCAGAAACGTCACTTTTGAAGTGTTTTCTTGTACTTTTAAGCCAATCAGATACCCTACGGGCTCGGAAAGTGCAACGAAACCATCAAATTTTAGCTAGAAACTGTATTTTTGTCGATTTTTATTGAATTTGAACTATATTTCAACGTTTTTTGATGGTTCTGAGCCACCAAACACACTTAAAGCATGCAGAATCGACTCAGAATAGGAAAAGGAGACGTTTAGGTCAATTTTATGCATTCTGGCGTTCGTAGATACAAGAAAACTGTTAAAATTCTTCAGAAACGTCACTTTTGAAGTGTTTTCTTGTACTTTTAAGCCAATCAGATACCCTACGGGCTCGGAAAGTGCAACGAAACCATCAAATTTTAGCTAGAAACTGTATTTTTGTCGATTTTTATTGAATTTGAACTATATTTCAACGTTTTTTGATGGTTCTGAGCCACCAAACACACTTAAAGCATGCAGAATCGACTCAGAATAGGAAAAGGAGACGTTTAGGTCAATTTTATGCATTCTGGCGTTCGTAGATACAAGAAAACTGTTAAAATTCTTCAGAAACGTCACTTTTGAAGTGTTTTCTTGTACTTTTAAGCCAATCAGATACCCTACGGGCTCGGAAAGTGCAACGAAACCATCAAATTTTAGCTAGAAACTGTATTTTTGTCGATTTTTATTGAATTTGAACTATATTTCAACGTTTTTTGATGGTTCTGAGCCACCAAACACACTTAAAGCATGCAGAATCGACTCAGAATAGGAAAAGGAGACGTTTAGGTCAATTTTATGCATTCTGGGGTTCGTAGATACAAGAAAACTGTTAAAATTCTTCAGAAACGTCACTTTTGAAGTGTTTTCTTGTACTTTTAAGCCAATCAGATACCCTACGGGCTCGGAAAGTGCAACGAAACCATCAAATTTTAGCTAGAAACTGTATTTTTGTCGATTTTTATTGAATTTGAACTATATTTCAACGTTTTTTGATGGTTCTGAGCCACCAAAAACACTTAAAGCATGCAGAATCGACTCAGAATAGGAAAAGGAGAAGTTTAGGTCAATTTTATGCATTCTGGCGTTCGTAGATACAAGAAAACTGTTAAAATTCTTCAGAAACGTCACTTTTGAAGTGTTTTCTTGTACTTTTAAGCCAATCAGATACCCTACGGGCTCGGAAAGTGCAACGAAACCATCAAATTTTAGCTAGAAATTGTATTTTTGTCGATTTTTATTGAATTTGAACTATATTTCAACGTTTTTTGATGGTTCTGAGCCACCAAACACACTTAAAGCATGCAGAATCGACTCAGAATAGGAAAAGGAGACGTTTAGGTCAATTTTATGCATTCTGGCGTTCGTAGATACAAGAAAACTGTTAAAATTCTTCAGAAACGTCACTTTTGAAGTGTTTTCTTGTACTTTTAAGCCAATCAGATACCCTACGGGCTCGGAAAGTGCAACGAAACCATCAAATTTTAGCTAGAAACTGTATTTTTGTCGATTTTTATTGAATTTGAACTATATTTCAACGTTTTTTGATGGTTCTGAGCCACCAAACACACTTAAAGCATGCAGAATCGACTCAGAATAGGAAAAGGAGACGTTTAGGTCAATTTTATGCATTCTGGCGTTCGTAGATACAAGAAAACTGTTAAAATTCTTCAGAAACGTCACTTTTGAAGTGTTTTCTTGTACTTTTAAGCCAATCAGATACCCTACGGGCTCGGAAAGTGCAACGAAACCATCAAATTTTAGCTAGAAACTGTATTTTTGTCGATTTTTATTGAATTTGAACTATATTTCAACGTTTTTTGATGGTTCTGAGCCACCAAACACACTTAAAGCATGCAGAATCGACTCAGAATAGGAAAAGGAGACGTTTAGGTCAATTTTATGCATTCTGGCGTTCGTAGATACAAGAAAACTGTTAAAATTCTTCAGAAACGTCACTTTTGAAGTGTTTTCTTGTACTTTTAAGCCAATCAGATACCCTACGGGCTCGGAAAGTGCAACGAAACCATCAAATTTTAGCTAGAAACTGTATTTTTGTCGATTTTTATTGAATTTGAACTATATTTCAACGTTTTTTGATGGTTCTGAGCCACCAAACACACTTAAAGCATGCAGAATCGACTCAGAATAGGAAAAGGAGACGTTTAGGTCAATTTTATGCATTCTGGCGTTCGTAGATACAAGAAAACTGTTAAAATTCTTCAGAAACGTCACTTTTGAAGTGTTTTCTTGTACTTTTAAGCCAATCAGATACCCTACGGGCTCGAAAAGTGCAACGAAACCATCAAATTTTAGCTAGAAACTGTATTTTTGTCGATTTTTATTGAATTTGAACTATATTTCAACGTTTTTTGATGGTTCTGAGCCACCAAACACACTTAAAGCATGCAGAATCGACTCAGAATAGGAAAAGGAGACGTTTAGGTCAATTTTATGCATTCTGGCGTTCGTAGATACAAGAAAACTGTTAAAATTCTTCAGAAACGTCACTTTTGAAGTGTTTTCTTGTACTTTTAAGCCAATCAGATACCCTACGGGCTCGGAAAGTGCAACGAAACCATCAAATTTTAGCTAGAAACTGTATTTTTGTCGATTTTTATTGAATTTGAACTATATTTCAACGTTTTTTGATGGTTCTGAGCCACCAAACACACTTAAAGCATGCAGAATCGACTCAGAATAGGAAAAGGAGAGGTTTAGGTCAATTTTATGCATTCTGGCGTTCGTAGATACAAGAAAACTGTTAAAATTCTTCAGAAACGTCACTTTTGAAGTGTTTTCTTGTACTTTTAAGCCAATCAGATACCCTACGGGCTCGGAAAGTGCAACAAAACCATCAAATTTTAGCTAGAAACTGTATTTTTGTCGATTTTTATTGAATTTGAACTATATTTCAACGTTTTTTGATGGTTCTGAGCCACCAAACACACTTAAAACATGCAGAATCGACTCAGAATAGGAAAAGGAGACGTTTAGGTCAATTTTATGCATTCTGGCGTTCGTAGATACAAGAAAACTGTTAAAATTCTTCAGAAACGTCACTTTTGAAGTGTTTTCTTGTACTTTTAAGCCAATCAGATACCCTACGGGCTCGGAAAGTGCAACGAAACCATCAAATTTTAGCTAGAAACTGTATTTTTGTCGATTTTTATTGAATTTGAACTATATTTCAACGTTTTTTGATGGTTCTGAGCCACCAAACACACTTAAAGCATGCAGAATCGACTCAGAATAGGAAAAGGAGACGTTTAGGTCAATTTTATGCATTCTGGCGTTCGTAGATACAAGAAAACTGTTAAAATTCTTCAGAAACGTCACTTTTGAAGTGTTTTCTTGTACTTTTAAGCCAATCAGATACCCTACGGGCTCGGAAAGTGCAACGAAACCATCAAATTTTAGCTAGAAACTGTATTTTTGTCGATTTTTATTGAATTTGAACTATATTTCAAAGTTTTTTGATGGTTCTGAGCCACCAAACACACTTAAAGCATGCAGAATCGACTCAGAATAGGAAAAGGAGACGTTTAGGTCAATTTTATGCATTCTGGCGTTCGTAGATACAAGAAAACTGTTAAAACTCTTCAGAAACGTCACTTTTGAAGTGTTTTCTTGTACTTTTAAGCCACTCAGATACCCTACGGGTTCGGAAAGTGCAACGAAAGCATCAAATTTTAGCTAGAAACTGTATTTTTGTCGATTTTTATTGAATTTGAACTATATTTCAAAGTTTTTTGATGGTTCTGAGCCACCAAACACACTTAAAGCATGCAGAATCGACTCAGAATAGGAAAAGGAGACGTTTAGGTCAATTTTATGCATTCTGGCGTTCGTAGATACAAGAAAACTGTTAAAATTCTTCAGAAACGTCACTTTTGAAGTGTTTTCTTGTACTTTTAAGCCACTCAGATACCCTACGGGCTCGGAAAGTGCAACGAAACCATCAAATTTTAGCTAGAAACTGTATTTTTGTCGATTTTTATTGAATTTGAACTACATTTCAATGTTTTTTGATGGTTCTGAGCCACCAAACACACTTAAAGCAAGCAGAATCGACTCAGAATAGGAAAAGGAGACGTTTAGGTCAATTTTATGCATTCTGGCGTTCGTAGATACAAGAAAACTGTTAAAATTCTTCAGAAACGTCACTTTTGAAGTGTTTTCTTGTACTTTTAAGCCACTCAGATACCCTACGGGCTCGGAAAGTGCAACGAAACCATCAAATTTTAGCTAGAAACTGTATTTTTGTCGATTTTTATTGAATTTGAACTATATTTCAACGTTTTTTGATGGTTCTGAGCCACCAAACACACTTAAAGCATGCAGAATCGACTCAGAATAGGAAAAGGAGACGTTTAGGTCAATTTTATGCATTCTGGCGTTCGTAGATACAAGAAAACTGTTAAAATTCTTCAGAAACGTCACTTTTGAAGTGTTTTCTTGTACTTTTAAGCCAATCAGATACCCTACGGGCTCGGAAAGTGCAACGAAACCATCAAATTTTAGCTAGAAACTGTATTTTTGTCGATTTTTATTGAATTTGAACTATATTTCAACGTTTTTTGATGGTTCTGAGCCACCAAACACACTTAAAGCATGCAGAATCGACTCAGAATAGGAAAAGGAGACGTTTAGGTCAATTTTATGCATTCTGGCGTTCGTAGATACAAGAAAACTGTTAAAATTCTTCAGAAACGTCACTTTTGAAGTGTTTTCTTGCACTTTTAAGCCAATCAGATACCCTACGGGCTCGGAAAGTGCAACGAAACCATCAAATTTTAGCTAGAAACTGTATTTTTGTCGATTTTTATTGAATTTGAACTATATTTCAACGTTTTTTGATGGTTCTGAGCCACCAAACACACTTAAAGCATGCAGAATCGACTCAGAATAGGAAAAGGAGACGTTTAGGTCAATTTTATGCATTCTGGCGTTCGTAGATACAAGAAAACTGTTAAAATTCTTCAGAAACGTCACTTTTGAAGTGTTTTCTTGTACTTTTAAGCCAATCAGATACCCTACGGGCTCGGAAAGTGCAACGAAACCATCAAATTTTAGCTAGAAACTGTATTTTTGTCGATTTTTATTGAATTTGAACTATATTTCAACGTTTTTTGATGGTTCTGAGCCACCAAACACACTTAAAGCATGCAGAATCGACTCAGAATAGGAAAAGGAGACGTTTAGGTCAATTTTATGCATTCTGGCGTTCGTAGATACAAGAAAACTGTTAAAATTCTTCAGAAACGTCACTTTTGAAGTGTTTTCTTGTACTTTTAAGCCAATCAGATACCCTACGGGCTCGGAAAGTGCAACGAAACCATCAAATTTTAGCTAGAAACTGTATTTTTGTCGATTTTTATTGAATTTGAACTATATTTCAACGTTTTTTGATGGTTCTGAGCCACCAAACACACTTAAAGCATGCAGAATCGACTCAGAATAGGAAAAGGAGACGTTTAGGTCAATTTTATGCATTCTGGCGTTCGTAGATACAAGAAAACTGTTAAAATTCTTCAGAAACGTCACTTTTGAAGTGTTTTCTTGTACTTTTAAGCCAATCAGATACCCTACGGGCTCGGAAAGTGCAACGAAACCATCAAATTTTAGCTAGAAACTGTATTTTTGTCGATTTTTATTGAATTTGAACTATATTTCAACGTTTTTTGATGGTTCTGAGCCACCAAACACACTTAAAGCATGCAGAATCGACTCAGAATAGGAAAAGGAGACGTTTAGGTCAATTTTATGCATTCTGGCGTTCGTAGATACAAGAAAACTGTTAAAATTCTTCAGAAACGTCACTTTTGAAGTGTTTTCTTGTACTTTTAAGCCAATCAGATACCCTACGGGCTCGGAAAGTGCAACAAAACCATCAAATTTTAGCTAGAAACTGTATTTTTGTCGATTTTTATTGAATTTGAACTATATTTCAACGTTTTTTGATGGTTCTGAGCCACCAAACACACTTAAAGCATGCAGAATCGACTCAGAATAGGAAAAGGAGACGTTTAGGTCAATTTTATGCATTCTGGCGTTCGTAGATACAAGAAAACTGTTAAAATTCTTCAGAAACGTCACTTTTGAAGTGTTTTCTTGTACTTTTAAGCCAATCAGATACCCTACGGGCTCGGAAAGTGCAACGAAACCATCAAATTTTAGCTAGAAACTGTATTTTTGTCGATTTTTATTGAATTTGAACTATATTTCAACGTTTTTTGATGGTTCTGAGCCACCAGACACACTTAAAGCATGCAGAATCGACTCAGAATAGGAAAAGGAGACGTTTAGGTCAATTTTATGCATTCTGGCGTTCGTAGATACAAGAAAACTGTTAAAATTCTTCAGAAACGTCACTTTTGAAGTGTTTTCTTGTACTTTTAAGCCAATCAGATACCCTACGGGCTCGGAAAGTGCAACGAAACCATCAAATTTTAGCTAGAAACTGTATTTTTGTCGATTTTTATTGAATTTGAACTATATTTCAACGTTTTTTGATGGTTCTGAGCCACCAAACACACTTAAAGCATGCAGAATCGACTCAGAATAGGAAAAGGAGACGTTTAGGTCAATTTTATGCATTCTGGCGTTCGTAGATACAAGAAAACTGTTAAAATTCTTCAGAAACGTCACTTTTGAAGTGTTTTCTTGGACTTTTAAGCCAATCAGATACCCTACGGGCTCGGAAAGTGCAACGAAACCATCAAATTTTAGCTAGAAACTGTATTTTTGTCGATTTTTATTGAATTTGAACTATATTTCAACGTTTTTTGATGGTTCTGAGCCACCAAAAACACTTAAAGCATGCAGAATCGACTCAGAATAGGAAAAGGAGACGTTTAGGTCAATTTTATGCATTCTGGCGTTCGTAGATACAAGAAAACTGTTAAAATTCTTCAGAAACGTCACTTTTGAAGTGTTTTCTTGTACTTTTAAGCCAATCAGATACCCTACGGGCTCGGAAAGTGCAACGAAACCATCAAATTTTAGCTAGAAACTGAATTTTTGTCGATTTTTATTGAATTTGAACTATATTTCAACGTTTTTTGATGGTTCTGAGCCACCAAACACACTTAAAGCATGCAGAATCGACTCAGAATAGGAAAAGGAGACGTTTAGGTCAATTTTATGCATTCTGGCGTTCGTAGATACAAGAAAACTGTTAAAATTCTTCAGAAACGTCACTTTTGAAGTGTTTTCTTGTACTTTTAAGCCAATCAGATACCCTACGGGCTCGGAAAGTGCAACGAAACCATCAAATTTTAGCTAGAAACTGTATTTTTGTCGATTTTTATTGAATTTGAACTATATTTCAACGTTTTTTGATGGTTCTGAGCCACCAAACACACTTAAAGCATGCAGAATCGACTCAGAATAGGAAAAGGAGATGTTTAGGTCAATTTTATGCATTCTGGCATTCGTAGATACAAGAAAACTGTTAAAATTCTTCAGAAACGTCACTTTTGAAGTGTTTTCTTGTACTTTTAAGCCAATCAGATACCCTACGGGCTCGGAAAGTGCAACGAAACCATCAAATTTTAGCTAGAAACTGTATTTTTGTCGATTTTTATTGAATTTGAACTATATTTCAACGTTTTTTGATGGTTCTGAGCCACCAAACACACTTAAAGCATGCAGAATCGACTCAGAATAGGAAAAGGAGACGTTTAGGTCAATTTTATGCATTCTGGCGTTCGTAGATACAAGAAAACTGTTAAAATTCTTCAGAAACGTCACTTTTGAAGTGTTTTCTTGTACTTTTAAGCCAATCAGATACCCTACGGGCTCGGAAAGTGCAACGAAACCATCAAATTTTAGCTAGAAACTGTATTTTTGTCGATTTTTATTGAATTTGAACTATATTTCAACGTTTTTTGATGGTTCTGAGCCACCAAACACACTTAAAGCATGCAGAATCGACTCAGAATAGGAAAAGGAGACGTTTAGGTCAATTTTATGCATTCTGGCGTTAGTAGATACAAGAAAACTGTTAAAATTCTTCAGAAACGTCACTTTTGAAGTGTTTTCTTGTACTTTTAAGCCAATCAGATACCCTACGGGCTCGGAAAGTGCAACGAAACCATCAAATTTTAGCTAGAAACTGTATTTTTGTCGATTTTTATTGAATTTGAACTATATTTCAACGTTTTTTGATGGTTCTGAGCCACCAAACACACTTAAAGCATGCAGAATCGACTCAGAATAGGAAAAGGAGACGTTTAGGTCAATTTTATGCATTCTGGCGTTCGTAGATACAAGAAAACTGTTAAAATTCTTCAGTAACGTCACTTTTGAAGTGTTTTCTTGTACTTTTAAGCCAATCAGATACCCTACGGGCTCGGAATGTGCAACGAAACCATCAAATTTTAGCTAGAAACTGTATTTTTGTCGATTTTTATTGAATTTGAACTATATTTCAACGTTTTTTGATGGTTCTGAGCCACCAAACACACTTAAAGCATGCAGAATCGACTCAGAATAGGAAAAGGAGACGTTTAGGTCAATTTTGTGCATTCTGGCGTTCGTAGATGCAAGAAAACTGTTAAAATTCTTCAGAAACGTCACTTTTGAAGTGTTTTCTTGTACTTTTAAGCCAATCAGATACCCTACGGGCTCGGAAAGTGCAACGAAACCATCAAATTTTAGCTAGAAACTGTATTTTTGTCGATTTTTATTGAATTTGAACTATATTTCAACGTTTTTTGATGGTTCTGAGCCACCAAACACACTTAAAGCATGCAGAATCGACTCAGAATAGGAAAAGGAGACGTTTAGGTCAATTTTATGCATTCTGGCGTTTGTAGATACAAGAAAACTGTTAAAATTCTTCAGAAACGTCACTTTTGAAGTGTTTTCTTGTACTTTTAAGCCAATCAGATACCCTACGGGCTCGGAAAGTGCAACGAAACCATCAAATTTTAGCTAGAAACTGTATTTTTGTCGATTTTTATTGAATTTGAACTATATTTCAACGTTTTTTGATGGTTCTGAGCCACCAAACACACTTAAAGCATGCAGAATCGACTCAGAATAGGAAAAGGAGACGTTTAGGTCAATTTTATGCATTCTGGCGTTCGTAGATACAAGAAAACTGTTAAAATTCTTCAGAAACGTCACTTTTGAAGTGTTTTCTTGTACTTTTAAGCCAATCAGATACCCTACGGGCTCGGAAAGTGCAACGAAACCATCAAATTTTAGCTAGAAACTGTATTTTTGTCGATTTTTATTGAATTTGAACTATATTTCAACGTTTTTTGATGGTTCTGAGCCACCAAACACACTTAAAGCATGCAGAATCGACTCAGAATAGGAAAAGGAGACGTTTAGGTCAATTTTATGCATTCTGGCGTTCGTAGATACAAGAAAACTGTTAAAATTCTTCAGAAACGTCACTTTTGAAGTGTTTTCTTGTACTTTTAAGCCAATCAGATACCCTACGGGCTCGGAAAGTGCAACGAAACCATCAAATTTTAGCTAGAAACTGTATTTTTGTCGATTTTTATTGAATTTGAACTATATTTCAACGTTTTTTGATGGTTCTGAGCCACCAAACACACTTAAAGCATGCAGAATCGACTCAGAATAGGAAAAGGAGACGTTTAGGTCAATTTTATGCATTCTGGCGTTCGTAGATACAAGAAAACTGTTAAAATTCTTCAGAAACGTCACTTTTGAAGTGTTTTCTTGTACTTTTAAGCCAATCAGATACCCTACGGGCTCGGAAAGTGCAACGAAACCATCAAATTTTAGCTAGAAACTGTATTTTTGTCGATTTTTATTGAATTTGAACTATATTTCAACGTTTTTTGATGGTTCTGAGCCACCAAACACACTTAAACCATGCAGAATCGGCTCAGAATAGGAAAAGGAGACGTTTAGGTCAATTTTATGCATTCTGGCGTTCGTAGATACAAGAAAACTGTTAAAATTCTTCAGAAACGTCACTTTTGAAGTGTTTTCTTGTACTTTTAAGCCAATCAGATACCCTACGGGCTCGGAAAGTGCAACGAAACCATCAAATTTTAGCTAGAAACTGTATTTTTGTCGATTTTTATTGAATTTGAACTATATTTCAACGTTTTTTGATGGTTCTGAGCCACCAAACACACTTAAAGCATGCAGAATCGACTCAGAATAGGAAAAGGAGACGTTTAGGTCAATTTTATAAATAAATAAATAAATAAATAAAGTTTATTGCCCAACAGAACTACACATTCCAGTTACAGGACAATTATAAAGAATATAAAAACAATGACAACAATTCAGAATCAAAGAAAATAACAAATTAATAAATTAAATGCATAAATAATCAAAGATCTCAATATAATGAAACATAAGAACAGTAACTTAACTTAAATAAAATTAAAATAGAAATAAATGAATGAATGAATAAATTAAAGCCGAAATAAATACCTACATTTATCTGCAATATCAAAAATCAAACACACAATCTGTAAATCTAGGCATATACATCAAGAAATAAATAACTTAAATTAAAATACAACAGTATGAAAACCATATCTGAAAGTAAAGTGTAAACTACTTAAGCTTAATTCTAACAGTGTCTTTTATAGACTTAAGGCTAGTGTTAAAAATGTCAAAATCGGAATTCATTTCTATTTCTTTTAAAAAATAGCTTATTAGATATATCGGTGCTTTTCTCCCAAAATTAGTTCTAGCAATGCTAGTGTATAATGTTACAGAATGCCTGCTGCTAGTTCTAGGTACCAGAAAGGATAAAGAATTAGTTAAGGCCCTGCAATCAATTTGATTATTTAATAATTTATATAAAAAGACGATAACGCCAGTAACACGTCTACAAAATAATGAACTCATATCAAATTTTTCTAGTAGAGCTGTTTGCGGATAATTTCTCGTTGGCCATGTTTTCTGTTCCTTAAAATAGAGGTACTTTAAAAATCTGCGCTGTATGTTCTCAAGGCATACTACTTGATAGTTGTAATAAGGAAACCAAGCTAACGCACAGTATTCTAATTTAGAGCGCACCAAAGCATAGAACAAAGTTTTCAAAGCTTGAATGCTAGTGAAATCTTTGCAGTTTCTAATAAGGAACCCTAGTGATCTTTTAGCTTGTGAAGTAATGCTCTCCACATGTTCTGCAAAACTGAACTTATTATCATACAAAACACCTAAATCCAAAATGGAAGAGCATTTCTGTAAGCTGTGATGATTGATTTTGTAATCAAACTCGCATACATTAAGCTTGTGTGTGAACGAAATAATAAAGGATTTATTCTCATTTAAAGGTAAAAAGTTGAGCAATGACCAAGAAACCAAATTATTTATGTCTTTTTGAAGAAGCAAGGAGTCACTATTACCACTAATTTCACGGTATATTTTAATATCATCTGCGAAAATGAGAACTTTTGAGTAGCGAATACAATCTAGCACATCGTTAATAAATAATGTGAATAGCAAAGGACCAAGAGTGGAGCCCTGCGGCACTCCAGCAGCTGTGATGTAACTGTTGGACTTAAATCCATTTACTACCACAAAATTGTTGCGCTTAGTCAAATAAGATTCAAAAAGATTTGTGAGAGAATTAGAGAAACCAATATTCGACAGCTTTCTTAATAAGAGCTGGTGGTTGACTCTGTCAAAGGCCTTTGAAAAATCACCATACATCACGTCCAATTGACCTCTGTTATCCAAAGCCTGAGATATATCTTGGGAATAGCAAGTTAAATTCGTTAAAGTGGATCTGCCCATGGTAAACCCATGTTGGCCCTCATTTACTAACAACTTAGTTTGGAAGGAGATCTGATTAAAAAGAATACGTTCAAATATTTTTGAAAAATTGCACAGCAACGAAATAGGTCTATAATTGCTCACTGCTGAAACATCACCACTCTTGAAAATGGGCACAATCTTGGCGGTTTTCCACTTATCCGGAAAGCATGAAGTTTTTAAAATTATATTAAAGATATGCATTAGGGGCTTAACGAAAACATTAGAACAGTCTTTAACCAGAAAACTGGGAACTTGATCATCTCCAGCAACTTGACTATCCTTAAGTAATTTTATTGCCCTGCTTACATCATCTTCAGAAATAACCACATTAATGCAACTATTACTAATACCTGTAAGCTGACTTGAATGAGCAAAACTATTCAATGAAGGATTATGAAAAGACGAAGAAAAGAATTTAGCAAAGCAATTAACAATATCAGCTGGGTTATCATGAAAATTATGGTTAAGGTGAACTTTATTGGGAATATTGGAGCGCCCCTTTTTTTCTTTGATATACGACCAGAAGTATTTAGGATCACGCAGTAAAGCATGCTGAACATTTTTAATGTAGTTATTAAAATCCCGACGCAAGAGTTGTTTAACAATACGACGTAAAGAACTGAAGTGATTTCGAAGATGACAGGAAGGCTTTCGTTTGACTTCTCTAAACACTTTATGCTTCAGAATGATTTGTTGTCTAAGTTCAGTAGTATACCAACTCGGGAAACTGAATTTGGAACATTTAAACAATGGTACATGTTTATCAAACAATGAGTACAATATTCTGTATAACGTCTCACAGGCACTATTCACATTAGTGGACTCATACAGGACATCCCAATTAGTGGTTAATAGACCATTATATAAAGAAACATAGTCCGCCTTTTTAAAGTTATAAGTTTTTACATCTGTACACATAGACAAATTTTCGTAGGTACCAGTTTTTAAAACCAAATTAATATTAAGCGCAGGATGGTGTCGATCTTCTGGCACAATAGGACAGGTGTCCTGTTCAACCAAACATTTGCCGTAATTGGTAAAAACTAAGTCCAGTAATACCTTATTACAGTTACGAATATTGTTATACTGTGTAAGGTTCAAAAAAGACATCATATTAAATACTAAATTAGATTTTGAATCCTTTACATTATTCGAAAAAGTAGGAGCATTGAAGTCACCAATTATAAGAATATTATCTAATTCAACAGCAATATTTTCAAAACATTCTAAAAATAATTCATATTCTTGAATGGACACATCCGGAGGAATATATATCACAAAAATAAATAAAGAACTACGTCCACAACATAACTTACAAGCAACTATATCAATAAGATGAAAAGCGTCGAAAACTGATAAATCAACACTCGACACAGGAAATT